>NC_053134.1:20796818-21094318 GCF_010015445.1 Perca fluviatilis | reverse complement strand
GAGCTTTCCAATTTTCTGTTGACAGCTGAAAAGGAAAAAGATTTTACAACAAGATTTCAGGGAGTTTGACATTTTCAGATCAGCAGTCCTTGAACATGTTTGTCCCTTCATTTATTTCTCTCTCTCTCTCTCTCTCTTTCTCTCTCTTTCTCTCTCTCTCTCTTAAATACAGGTGCCCTGAACCAGCACAACTGGGGAAAGAAGTACCCGCCCTGTAACAGCGCCCGGCAATCTCCTGTGGACATTGACGAGACGTTCACCCAGGTCCGGCTGCAGTACCAGAATCTACAGCTAGAAGGCTGGGACAAACTGACCGCAGAGTCCAGCACCATCCACAACAACGGGAAGGCTGGTAAGTTGATGTCCCTCCACTCCACTTTATGTGCCTGTCCTGTTTTATTATTTGAGAAATAAAGTCTTAATCCACAGGAATTCCAAGCATAATTTGGCCATGACCAAAAACTTTACCCCAAGTTGAACTTTTTTACATGTCTAGTTCAAGCTGTGGAAGCCATGTTTGCCATGTCACCCTGCCGGAAATCAAACCCCAAGCTGCTTCACTTGTTTTGAAAAATGAGTGACATGTAGGATTTATCTTTTTCCTTTAAATCCCAGACAAGCGCAAATCAAAGCAGCAGCCATAGGAGGAAGACACAGTGTAGTAGATTCAATCTATGGAAGTGATTTTGACATTATTCTGGTTCTGTATAACACATCTTAATCCCTAGATGTGGAAAGAAGCTTTACTTTCCAGAAGCAGACAAAAAAATGAGTCACAACTCAGAGGGTAATGAGAGAAGTAAGTAGTGAGGATTAAAAGGAGAAAGAGTCAGACAATGGAAGAGAAGGACGGAGAGACCAAGGAATTGAGAAAAAGGCAACCAGAGGGACAGCAGTACCGACATATCATGTGGAGAAAGAAGGACCATCGATGTCAATACACAGAGATGGAAATGAGCAACAGAAAAGCAGCATCAAAAGAGCCAGAGGAAAAAATGAGAGAGCAGGGGAGAGAAATGAGGTGATGTGAAGAAACAGTGAGAGGAAAAGCAGCTTGTGGACTGATGTCTGGCCTGATAAACAAATGAAAAGGTGTCTGAGCTATGTGTGTGTGTGTGTGTGTGTGTGTGTGTGTGTGTGTGTGTGTGTGTGTGTGTGTGTGTGTGTGTGTGTGGTGCGCGCGTTTGTTTGTGTGTCTATACATTAATGGTCCTAAAATCAATCTCGTTCTCTGTGAAATCAGAGAGGAAATTGCATATTAAAAAAGATATTTCATAGCTGTTATGATATTATGGGAGTAACATATGGCCTGCACAGTCTCGCCAAACTGAATGTTACATCCTGTTGTAAAGTAACACATATGCTCGCTTGAAGTTCACATGTGGCTCCAAGAGGCAAATATAAAGAGGTAAAGTGGACTTGAGGAATTATTGTATTGTCTGTTTGTATACAGTATAAGAAGGATCATCACACAATTTACACCGTTGAATAATCACCCGGATCTTCTGGTCCCCTTACCTCTATGGAGCGTTTTAGCATCTTTAAGCTTTGTTTTGGTTTTGTGGCCTGCAACTTTTTACTGTTTTGGTTGAGTCCCACGGCTCTCATTTGCGTTGTTTATAGACACAGCAGGCAGTTTTCATCAAAGAATCTCTAAAAACTCATTGTACGCTACCTGCCCAGCACCAAATGGCAGACAGACAAAGTTAGCAACTAGCTGGGGAACATAGCAGACCGTTTAGCAGCTAAAGATATACATATTTCCCTCAGGGGTTGGTGGAGACCAAAACAGAACTAAAAGGAGAGTGAATATTGGATTAACATACGTCAGGTCGCCAGAAACAACTTTAAACAAGTGCTAATGTTGCTCTGTAGCTGCTCGATGTTTAAAAATAAGGAGCTGTTTAGTATTAAGTTCCTCCTTTACAAGGCAACAATAAGGTGATGAGGCCTTATTATTGCCTTTTATATGGTTATGATATGTAAACGTTGTGTTTACAGATTGGTTGATGTCAAGTGGCCAAAAAATCAGTTACTGCAGGGTTATTAGTATAAGTATTGTTATTGTTATAAGTATTGTTTATGTTAATTATCACTGAGATAAAAAAAAATGATGCCAACAGACCAGGATATCCCATTTATTTTGTATCAGACAGACCAGTTTTGTTTTGCTACCGCCATGTTTCTGTCTCTCTCGAAGGCAACGTCACCTAATGTTACCGCCACGTGGGGCAAACATGCAGAAAGAATATATTTATTCCAACAAGAGATTAACAATCTGATAAAGCATTTACATGGTTATTAGGCGCTAATATTTTTCGGATTTTCAAAGGTGTGCACCACACCTCTCAACGTGGTTGAAAATTCCTTCCGACTGGGCCGGATCGGGCCCGTCTCTTCTGATTGACATGAGACATTTTTATTCTGTTGGGCTATTGTGATTATAAGTGGAATTTTAGGGTCCATGTAAACATGGCTACTGTTATGTCCTTTTTACTGTGGAGAACATTCCATCTGTGCCATTGCTGTAGAAATATTTTGAGTTACTGCTTGCCACCATCTTGCCAGTTGCTTAGAGGCAGAAGATCCTAAATTTGGACAAAGCTTTGGAGCCTGATGGCCAAGCGGCAACCGCCACAGCTGAATATTGGAGACCGAAAGTCTTTTCAATCAAGTAAAGCCTCCAAACGTACCCTCGATAAAGCCTGTTGTAGGAGAAGTTTGCCTCTGACAGTCTTCAGTGAAACTCAACATTTGCATTTCCCGTTTCTTGTTATGTGCGTGTTTTAGTCTCCCTCCATGTGGAAGGGGAGTTCTTTGTCAGTGGAGGAGGGCTGAGCTCCAGGTTCCGTGTTGCTACAGTTACCTTCCACTGGGGGCACTGCAATGCCACATCAGATGGGTCTGAACACAGCCTGAATGGGATGAAATACCCTCTGGAGGTACAGAAACATACACCATGTGTTTGTCTGTCATCATCACATTGATTGATCATACATGTGTCTACCAAAGAAGCCTGAGTTCAGCTAACCTGCCTGTTTCTTGCTCTGGTACAGATGCAGATCTACTGTTACGATCCAGATGACTTCCAAAGTCTGGAGGACGCTATAAGAGAAGGAGGGAGGATCGCTGCTTTGGCAGTGCTCTTTGAGGTATGTCAACCTCTTAATTTGTGCCCAGTGGTGGAAGAAGTATTCAGGTCCTTTACTTAAGTAAAAGTACTAATACCTCACTGACACTGAAAAAAATACTCGGTTACAAGTAAAAGTCCTGCATTGAACATATTACTTAAAGGTCCCATGGCATGAAAATTTCACTTTGAGGTTTTTTAACATTAATATGCGTTCTCCCAGCCTGCCTATGGTCCCCCAGTGGCTAGAAATGGTGATAGGTGTAAACCGAGCCCTGGGTATCCTGCTCTGCCTTTGAGAAAAAGAAAGCTCAGATGGGCCGATCTGGAATCTTCTCTTTATGAGGTCATAAGGAGCAAGGTTACCTCCCCTTTCTCTTCTTTGCCCGCCCAGAGAATTTTGCCCACCCATGAGAGAGAGACATCATGGCTTTCAAACGAGCAAAGTGGCAGTTGGTCAAGGCCACACCCCCACCCTCCACCTAGCCCCCCCTTCTCTCCTCCTCAATGGCACATTCTAAGGAAAGCTCATTGTGGGACTGGCTCTAGTGGCTGTAATTCTGCACCAAGGCTGAATTTTGGGAAAGAGACTTCAGATACAGTATTAGGGGAACACTAAGGTTTATATAAGAGCACTATGTCATGGGCCCTTTAAGTAAAAGTATGTACGTATCATCAAGAAAATGTACTTAAAGTATAAAAGTAAAAGTACTCAATGCTGAAAAGTCCTCACATTTTAGAAACTGGCAACGATTGTAACTGTTCTGTGTTTAATCATCTAATCATTTCAGCTAACATCATATTTTATAAACTACATGTGTTTTTGTGTGCAAAAATCTTAACTTGTGAAGTAACTAGTAACTAAAGCTGTCAGATGAATGTGGCTGAGTAAAAAGTACAATATTTCTCTCGGAGATGTGGCGGAGTAGAAGTAGAAAGTGGCAAAAGAAAAGACTCAAGTAAAGTACATGTACCTCAACATTTGTACTTGTGTGCAGTACTTGAGTAAATCTACTTAGTTACATTCCACTACTGTTTGTGCCCCAGGGTTAGAGATCAATCTGTTCCTCCTCATGTGATTGGAATCAAAGTGTGTATTTGCCTCCCTATGAATTCCACAACAGAAGCCGATGTTCTTTTCCACAGATCAGCTTGGAAGACAACGAGAACTTCCGTCCTGTAATAGAGGCTGTCAACACTGTCAGCAGGTTTGGTAGGTCACTAATACATAGAGTACTGCGTCTGGGTCATCACTGGGTAAAAATTAACACGTATTCTCTAAAAAGAGAGTAGCTGGGTGCAGGAAGTGGCATAATAAAAATCAACAATTTAAGTAAGTATTTGGATTTGGTTTTTCAGACTAAATCCTGATTGTGTTTAGGAGAATATTTGGGTTTCATAAACAGTGTAGAAACAGAGTAAGCAGCAACAGAATAATGTTGCCCCCTAAAAAAAAAAAATTGCAAAATGTGATGTTTGTTACCAATTGTGATTGGGATCAAATCTAGTAAAGCACGCAAATTAAAAATTTGAAGATATTCTTCAATATGACATTAAATTAGAGTCTGAGACAGTGTAGTCCAATTTAATAGTGTTCAAAATTAAACAATTATCAACGGAACCAGTAGCTACATTTCCTTGAAGCAGAAATAAATAGTGGATTTAAAACCATATTAACAGGCAAGTGTGGGTCAAAGCAAGTGAGAGAATAATTATGCAAATATGCTGCAAACATTATTGGTATGCTTTTCTCTCCGAAATGATAAAAGAGATTTCATTATGCATATGGCATAGACTTAACGGACAGTCTGACATTTTTTAAATGCCCGGTCCCAGGTGGTTTTACAGCTTGCGAGTAAAACGTGTTATCTGCTGTGACATTTTGTTACTGATGGGACTTTTTTTGCTTTGTTTACCAGGTAAGAGCGGGTCGATGGAAGCTTTCACCATGCGGTCCTTGCTGCCGAATAACACAGATAAATATTACATCTACAATGGCTCACTAACTACACCCCCCTGCTCTGAAACGGTGGAGTGGATCGTCTTTAAACACACCGTGGCCATATCCGAAACACAGGTCAGTAGGTTTTATCACGCAGGTGTCCGCTGCCACTCGCCAATTCTCCTTTTTTTCAGAACACAAAGTCCTGGAATAAAGAAAAGAGTCAACTTGAGTAACAGTGGTTCTCATTCACTCTTTGAACCTGAATGTGCCTTTAAGCATTAGCATCGTACTCCAGCACAGCCGACCGCCATGAAGAAAAAGCCTCTATTGATATCAATGACAGCGGCGCTTACTACTAAATTGGTGGAGCAAAAAAGAAAAGTTTAGTTTTTGTTATGGTATAAAAAAATTAATAAAAATTGTGTGTATTCAGTTTGAAAAGACAAACCTCTTTGGTAAAGTTAAAAGCATTGCTGCCTTTAGTCGTTGTGTCTGGTTGTAGTCTGTGGCTGGTTTCAGGTCAGCTGTTTTCGACATCCGTGCACAAAAAACAAAACCTCACATAGAGGTGATGCAATTTGACAAGTTTAGCCAAAATGTGAACTCCCAGAAAAGGGTTTTGTGTCGTAGTATGGTTTTGTGTCTGGTCGAAAAGGCTTGTCGTGCAGCGACAACGCAAGCTGGTCACTGTGACGTTACTGCAGCTTCATTCTAGGGTGAAGATGTTTAAGCACCTCCGGAGAACGGCCACTTTGAATGAAATCATCTGTGTAATACACATCAATTATGTGACAGAATAATGGAGAGTGAATGAGGTCATGAAAGTGGTTGTGTGTTTATTCTGTGTATGTGTGTGCGTGCATGCTTACATTTGTCTGTGTTTGCATGATTGAAAGGGTTTGGCAAGGCATGACACATGCACATCGTAGCTATCCAAAAATAGAGCAGCGCTGTCTCTCTGCCTGGCACCAACACAAGCCTCTTAAACACACACACACACACACACACACACACACACACACACACACACACACACACACACACACAGAGAAAGATGCAACAGACACATCTTTCTTTTCTTAGTATCTGTTTCTACTTTCTCTCTGTCTGTCTCTCTCTGTACCCAGTTGGAGGTGTTTTGTGAGGTGATGACCGTGCAGCAGGCTGGATATGTGATACTGACGGATTACCTGCAGAGCAACTTCAGGGAGCAGCAGCAGCAGTTCATGGGTCAGGTGTTTGCCTCGTACACCGGAGTGGAGGAAGTGCTCACACCCAGTACGTCATCAAACCAAACCCAAGTTTCACCATCGTCTTTTTCCACCCCAAACTCATAAGTCACTTCAGTTCATTTCCCATTCAATGACTTCCCTTTTATGTTAACACACTACATTTATTTGGCAACGATAGTTACTAGTTATATTGCAGATTCAATTAGTTCAATTAGTTGTATACCAAATCTGTAATCAGCTTGCAAAATAAAATACATTTTAAAGTATTTTGATGTATGTTTACAGCAGAGAAAGTCTCTTAAGCAATATTATAGCACCTTGTTAATTACTAAAAGTTTGTGAAGCTTTTTTATGGGATCAAATTCAGCTCAATATAATGTAAATAAAAAAAAAACATTTCAATGTTATATCTAAAGCATGAATGTAAACCCAAAACCGTAAGCAGGAAAAATAAAAGAGATGAAATTATTAGTCGATTAATTGATCACCAGAAAAATAATCAGCAACTATTTTGGAACTCGATTATTCGTTTTCAGGTTGTTTTTTTATGCAAAAATAGTGAATAAATGCCAAACCTTCTCTGGTTCCAATGAGAGATCATTCTAAAGTGAATATATTTTAGGTTTTGGATTGTTGGTTGAACAAAACCAAGATATTTGAAGACGCCACCTTGGACTCTGGGAGGTTGTGATTTGTGTTGTTTTGTGTATTGCATAGACTTAACCTTTGCACCCCTAAAAATAATACTAGAAATACTAGAAAACCAGAATCTTTAAACAAGAAATTGCAACCCAAAACTGCAGTCATGTAATGAGTTGTCCTGTTATGTGTGTGTGTGTGTGTGTTTGTGTGTGTGTGTGTGTGTGTGTGTGTGTGTGTGTGTGTGTGTTCCCCTGAGCTTAATTTGATGCCATACTTGAAAAGGCATGTACCGCCACTTGCCTGCTCTCAGTGAGTTTTAGTTCTAAAACCCACAAAGTGAGTTTGGACTAGCAGAGATCTGAAGCATTCGACTGACTGGTAATGATCAACAGCGCTGTTAACTCCCAGCAGATACAGCATGTTATGATTTTGTACCATAAGAAATTCTTATTAGGCTTTAAAGAGTTTAACCCAGAATCTCCACTTCTCCATAGCTCTAAATCTTTTCACCTATTGAATTTATACCACATGTTGGGCAGCATGGGGAAGAAAATTGAATTCCCCTCCCTCAGGGATCGATATAAATATTACATTATTAATCTTATTTTTTCGTCCATCTTCTGCTTTCTCTGTAGCTTTAACACTGTCCTTCTAGGTCAGCCTAGTCACGATCATCAAAAGATATAATTCACGATGCTCTCCATCTTCATAAAGTCGACCCTTCAAGTAAAGTGGGTCTTTTGGGTTGCCAGGGAACTCGACTTTGTAGTTGTGCGCCCCTGCTCATCTCAGTGCTGGCAATTTATTTTGTAGCTCTTTTTGAAATTGAAATAAAGTATTTAGAAATTCAGAGAAGGGTCTTCTTTTTGCCTGTAAGAAATTAATGCAGCCCTGCACGTACACACACACACACACACACATTCACACATTCATACACCTCCCACTTATTGCCACACTCATCTCCTGAGCTGGGCTTTTTTTAAATGGATTTTTTCTCTATTTTCAATACGGTCAATTAACATCATACCTTCAGCAACACTCAACTTAATGTGAGACGTCACACCGTTTCTGTGCTGTTCAGTTATAGCGGTACCTTTTTAATCTCTTTGTTTCAGGCTTTTTTATTCAAACTTTCTGCCAATCTTGCCCTCTCTTTTTCTCTTCGTTGCCGTCTCCAGCCTGCAGCTCAGAGCCAGAGAACGTTCAGGCCGACGCCCAGAACGACACAACCATCATGGTGATGTGGGAGCGTCCCCGTGTGGTTTACGACACAACCATCGACTGGTACACCGTCACATACCAGAGGCTACAGAGCCGAGACCAGAGCAAGCAGGAATACAGGACAGACGGGGACCAGGACGTGGTACGAATAATCTCCTCAAGCATCTCTCCACAGAACATCGCCTTACAGACATCACCCATATGTACACTCACCTTTGACTGCATGCCATTTCAACTAATGTTTTGCACCATTATCTACAGTCCACACGGGTACATTCCACTTATAAACACTCCCTTTTCCCCTGCAGCAAATATTAGAGCATCATTATTAGAATTCTATCAACCAGCCGTCCACTCTCTATCTGTTAAATTGTGACTGCTGCTGGTATCTGGATTGATCAAAGTGATCAATTGACTGATAGTGACGATCAATCTTGGCATCCCTTTAATGTGACCAGCACCATCATCTGTGTGTGTGTATTTAGATGAAGCTCTGTGTGAGTCTGAGTGTGTGTATGTGCACAAGCCTTGTATGCAGCCTTCGTGTATGTATGTACAGTACATGTACGCTTCCCATTTATTTCTATGGGAGCAGTGGCGGGGACTCTGGAGAAGCAGGGCGTCAAGTCGCCGAATCCAGTCTACATTATGCAATCTGAAATAAAAACAGATTCAGCAACTGTATGGCCTTATTCTCGCCTAAAATGTTTTCAGAAACACGTTTCGGTGAACTATTTCCATACAATAAGAGATTGTATTCCGAACGAGCCACCATTATGGTCAGTTTTGAAATCTGGGAACAGCCAGCCCCAACGTGACGCGTTCGTCCAATCAGCTGCAGCCATCACGGTTGTAGGAGGGTATAGCCTGTTTTCTTTGCTTGTCAGTGGTCATTGAAGAGAAACTGGTAGCAAGCCCACTAGCGTGCAATGCTGGAAGGCGGGCCGATCCCATTCGTGAAAACAACGCGTAAATGGACACGTACCTTGAGTCATCAATATTCACACCAGCCTGATACAACACAAACGAAGGACTGAAAATTTAAACTCCACCCTTTGGTCTGCTTTATATGTGCATGACGACTTCTAATAAAAACCCATGAGCGGCTTATGTTATTATTCTAAGATTTCCAAACACTGGTAATGCAATTGACCGTTTGCAAAAGCCACGCCCCCTAGTTATTGTTACTACGCCCGTCAAATAATTGAGAACCAGACACATAGCCATGGCTGGGTTGAGCTCCATACCTATTGGTATAAGTGATTGGTTTTGGAGTAATGCAGCAGACATATCCTCCAGGGCATATGTTCAATGACCGTCAACCTCTCGCTAAATTATCTGTGTCGATAGCAACATGTGCTTGACAGGCTAACAGCTATCAGGCTGCCTGAATTTCCTACGGAATAATAAAGTATCTAATGTTCTAACTTTACTACTTTCGATAATAATGCTATATAGAACCACAACTGTTAACTTAAGTCCAGTTTTACAGATTGTAACTGTTATGTACTTAGCTACTTAAACTACTTATTGATAATTGATATAAGTTAGCTCGCTAGCTTTACTTACCTTGGAGCAGACATATGTAGCTAGGCTTATTAATCTTCGAGGCATTTAGCTGTGAGTAAGGTCTCCCACACTGCTTAATCCATTGTCGGCATCTTTCCGCTTGGGTCTTGGGCTTTGGAAAGGGGAAAAAAATGACCCCTCCCTCTAAACTTTTGGGGTACCTGGTGTCAGACTTGCAGGTGCCATAGGCGCATCGTTTGACCATCTTGCTGAAATCGCAATGTTTGACAGGGGTCCTTCTCCTTAGTTACAGTTGCTGAGCTAGGATTGGACGAGGACCGTTCAAGGGCGGGGTTTTGCGAACGGTCAATTACAACAAGATTATGACTTGATTACAGTCAACAGAGATGCACTCAAGTCCAAGTTGCACATATATTAGTATATGTTCAACTTGAAATATGATTCTCATTAAGATAGTTAACTGTAAATGGCAAATACAGCATGGCTAGCACTGTATATGGGCATTTTCTTTCCCAAAACGTTGAATAGCCTGTGTTAAAGTAACTCAGTCAAAAATGTAACATATTTGGAGTCTAAAAGGAAACAAGTGCCACTAAGCCAAAAGATTTCCCATGATGCACTGGGCTGAGCGGCTCCCTGTGGAGGCTCGATGCTGGAGGATTTAGGGGCGAGGTTAAACTGACCTGTTGAAAACAGCAAACGGCGAAACCGCAAAGCTCACATTACTCACGAGCCCTCATCAGTTTCCATTCCTTTGAAATCACGGAGGTTTCTGCAGCGTTGAAACGCCTCACCGATGTTAACAAGGCCCCTTCTCCTTTCCCGATCATACAACTTCTTTTTTAATTTGTATTCTTCAGTCTTTTTGCTGTGTCACTGCCAACTCTTCTTGTTGATAACTCTTGGCCCGGACAGCACATTCACATGCTGCCTCCTCCCTCCCCGCCCGCATCACTTGCTTGCACGAGCGAGCAAGTGACGCCACCTGTTGCTGATTGGCTGGAACAATGAAAACAACAAAAACAGTGTTTTGTGGCTCTTGCGGACGTTTCTCATTGTTTGGCATTTACACAGCCAAGGCTGTGTATTTACACCGGATTGTTTTTCAGCGCACACAGAAAATGGAGAGCTGGCTGACCGTCAGGAGATATTCGCTGAATTTGTCAAAAAAATTGTACTGGAATAACATTGCTTACTTTACCTTTAATTGGCAACTACCCTTAATCGGCAAAAATTTCTTATTCCAGCTTCCTAAATGTGAATATCTTTAGTTTCTTCACTCCTCTGTGACAGTTAACTGAATATCTTTGAGTTGTGGACTAAACAAGACATTTGAGGACGTCATCTTGGGCTTTGGGAAACACTGATCGAGTAAACAACTAATCGATGAATCAAGAAAATAATCTACAAATTAATCAACAATGAAAATGATCGTAAATTGTGGCCCTATTTCAATCTGTGATTCCCAACCAGGTGTACTTGTACTCCAGGGGGTATTCCTGAGAGGCTCAGCTAATTTGAAAAAAATAGAAATTATGATTTATTTAAAATAAAAGACATATTTGCACCGGTAGGATAGCAAATTGCTCAATAACCAAGAAACTACCACCTATGATAAACCGACTGCACAGGAGGCAGTTGTAACGCCTTAACACCACCTGCTGCGATTGAGAATTCATGAAAACTAATTAGAAAGCAAGCAGAGAAATAGAAGAAAAAAAAACAGACCAAACTTAAACATCAATTCCAGGATCTTCATTGCAACAATATCCTCTTTAATATAAGTAAGAGTGTAAACATGCAGTTGAAAACTCCCCTTTGTGACTTCACAGGGTGCCATCATCCCTAGCCTGCTGGCCAACAGCAGCTATGTGGTTCAGGTGGTTGCAATTTGCACCAATGGACTCAGAGGACGATGGAGTGACCAGATTATAGTGGACATGCCGTTAGATGACCCTGGTACACACACACAAACACACACAAAACTCCCACAACACTGTTAACATTTAGTACAATTCTAAGTCTTTATTTATTTCCCCTCTCTATCTAGAAAGTGATTCGGATCCCGACGCCGTCACAAAGGATTTGGAAGGCCGCAGGGAGGTAGGGGCGGTCTGTATCTCTGGTTTCACCTGACACCTCTCAGCATGTCGGCATGCATGTTGCTGAACTACTTTGCAGTGCTGAAGTTTGCCCTGCGTTCGGTCATATCAGCGAACCTAGTTATTATGCAAATGTTTGTAATTATGTCAGTAGAGGCTTGTCATCGAGTGTTTGGAGAGCAGTACAAAAGGTTAAACGGGACTCTCCAGCGTGTTTAGGAGAGATTAAAAACAAAACAAGAAAAGACTGTTATTCTACCGTGTTTGTCTCACTGAGAGAACCAGTACAGCCTGTGCTCTTCCACAGTGCTTTAATGGAGATTACGTGATGCCTTATTATCAGTTAATTTAAACAAGACAGCTGCACCACCACTGTGTCTTTGGTAGGATGTTTATATTCACTCATTTAAGCAAGAACAATGATAACATAAAAATCCTGGCAATTTATTTGTTACTCCTTCAACAAAGGCCTGTCCCTCATTACCGCACCCAGTATATGACCACACATCTTGTGACACGGCTCCACACAGTAGTGCTTTTTTGTTTTTTTCCCCTCGCGGTAGGTCTCATCTAAAGCCAAATCAGAGAAGCCAGAGAACCAGAATCAGGTGGATTTGTCTCCAGAGGACCACAGCCCCGTGGAGGAGATCCCAGTGGAGCAGACCAGAGTTTACCAGAACCAGCCCTCCCACCACCAGAACCTCCCGGTCCAGGTCAGCACCCCAAAGACTCCCTACGAGTCCGCCGTTCTACAGAAACCTCGATCCAGCCAGGATGGGAAAAAGAAGCCGGACCAGAACGGGTCTAGTCCCGATGATATGGATCAGAACTGGATTTACGAGGACAGTGATCCAACACGCGGGCCGCTCAGAAACGCCGGTTTTGACAGCAACGGCGCAATATGGGTCACTGAGGTAACCGAGCAGCCGGGCTTCCTGTTTCCAGTCGCTCGGACAAACACACTGCCGGCGGTTCGCCGACAAATCACAGAAGAGGCCTCGTTGTCAGTGTTGCCACATCAGGTAGTTCACTACACACACATTGCCTTTGTTTTCTCAATGTTTTTATTTCCTTCCTCTCTAAACCTGATTAAATGTAATATAGGCCTAGGGCTGCACAATATATCGCCATCGCGATATCAACTGGCGCAATAAACACATCGCGAAAGACTGCGACATATTGCGAAAGACTTTTTTGGGTTAGTTGAAAGAAAATACCAGTAGAAAACTGCACTTTAAAATGGAACTCTTATTCTTTTTTTAGTGGTGCTTTTACATTCAATTCAATGTTCAATTTGTTTGATAAAATAGTGTTGGAAATGATTTCCTTTCATTTGTTTTAAATTCAACAAACAGTTTGTTGTATTTTAGCAGAATACTGAACGCAGCAGAGATGCAGAACTGCGTACACTTTAATACCGGTTTATTTTTTCGTAAGTAATATTATTGTCGTGATATTCAACAACGTTATTGCATATTTTCCTCACATGGTGCAGCCCTGAAGTACTACCTAATGTTGTAACAAACAACTGGCACACAAAATGGAAATGCAAAGTTGCCTGCAGTGTTTTTTAATAGATATTTACACAGCTAAAAGACATATTTAGCATCACAGAGATTAGTTTTGTTGGTCCATTTACGAACGTAAGTCGACGTTAGCTTATCTGTGTTGCCAGATCTCGTGAGAGTTTGGTCCTGAAACAGAAACGGGTCTGGAACAAAGTTAGTTTTTGTTCCTGACGCGTGCGTCTGGAAAAATGCCATTTTAGTGTCACAATGTTCTGGAGATATGTGGCTTGGGAAAAATGGATCAAAAATTTCCTTTTGGTGACTATGGGGCGAGAGGATACATTACTGAGTTGGGGCTTCTCAGTTCCAAACCGTCTCTGGTTTAACCAAAGATTTTGTCTCATGTTCTTGTTTTTTTCTCATCTACTGAAAGAAACCCCCCAAAAACTCTTTTTTTGTGTACTGCCTCTTCAACTTGCAGTCAGGGGATCACAGTACACAAGACCGAGCTGGAGAAAGTGGCCTCCCTTCTCCCCAAACGGACGTCTACACCCCTCCTATGGAGGACGTCCAAGTCACAGATATCTTCTATGAAGACACAGTCAACCACTCTCCACTAGAAAGCAGCACCTCTGCTGCAACAGTGTCTTCTTCTTCTGCTGCTGCTGTGTTGCCAGGTCAGAATTTATTGGAAGAGCTTTTTTTTCCCTTGTTCACCAAAAACCTCTCTGGTTGATACTTTGAGCAGTGCCAGGAAGGAATTTAAGCTCATAAATATTAGAATAGGAACCTGCAGAAGATTTGTCTTCTACTGGACGCCGGCCAGTGATTCTGCTCGGATAAACACCGGACACTGACATGTTCAGATTGTGTGTTGATTTTTAATGAGTTTTAAGTGATAGATTAATAAATGTTTCAACAAAGGTTATTTGAACAGCTACTGCTGCTTAAGTTGTAACCATTATAACAAATGGCATTTCACTTTTGGTCGTAAGTTTGCTAACTTTAGCCCTATTCGCACGGGATAAGTATTATCTAGGGACCTCGTGTGAATTATAAATTACCCCCCCACGTCTGAGTGTCATCTGGCGCATTCGAACGGGATAAGCGAAGCCTGTGATTTTACTTGAATTTACCGACATTAAACAACAGTAGAAACCTGGGTGTGGGTAGCTCTGCTACGTGTGTTTGTGTGTGGTAAGATCTCGAGGACACACACGCACACACACACACACACACACACACACAATCTCAACCGGGTAGTCAGTCATTGTCCGAACTGCGACCTCTGCTTTTTCTTTCTCTCACTTTTTTCTCCGGGTGGTGTCAAGCAGGGTCCGGTTAGATGGATAAAACCAAACATTTCACGAGGTTAAAATCTATTAGCTCAAGCTTTACGCTTGATTTATTTGTAAAATTAACCTCTAATTATGAAGTGAGCCCCCTCGCTTGATTGTGCATTATTTTTGATAAGCTATTGCTTGGAGATGTCTTGTCGTTATCTCTAGATGTATGATACAAACATAAAAAATATATTTACCGCATGCTGCTATACATGTCATCCATCGCCATCTAATCATTCTTTTTGTCTTCGCACTTGTGGTGGTTTTCATCTTTCTCTTTCTGCAAATTGTATATGATGTATAGCGACATGACCCAGCACCCAAAACACTGTCAAAACACTCCAACGCACCCTCCATTCTTCGCCAAAGATGGATAAAAAGGCGCAAAAGAAGGAAATAGGTACCTTGAAAAAACAAAAAAGCCCCGCCAAATCCTGGACAAAGCAGAGATGCCGATTCGCACGGGACTAATATTATCACAGGACCTCCGTTTTCAGCGAAATATGGTAGGTCATTTGCGGGGGAATTATTACTTTACAAATTACAGACATGACCGATTCGCACGGGATTAAGATCACAGACAACCTCCGCAATTATTACAAATGACTGGAGGTCACCAGGTAATACTTATCCCGTGCGAATAGGGCTTTTGTCTCACATGCCCAGAAAAGAAGGTAAGTCTTTTTTACTAGTATTTACTCTGATTTCTTCAGTTTTATTCAGTAAAAGTTTGGTCAGCAATTTTTTTAATTTTCTTGTATATGTGAAGATTCTAAAATGATAAAATTACATTAGCCAAATTATTATTCTTTTTTATTTATTATTGTTTATAAGTATTCATAAGTATTGTTTAAAAACACAGTGTTCTGCTTATATAAATGTTGCGGGCTAGGCATATATGTATGCATGATACAATCATAAAAACTTAATTCATTCATTTATAAATTCATTCATGTGTAGTTACATATTGTTGGGTCACGTTTAGTCTCGCATTGCCAGACCTTCCTCCACAGCGCTACGGAGGAGGGTTTGGCAAGTCCACACAGCATTCCGGGAAATCCACCAGAGTTTAGAACGCCAACGCAAAGAAAGCGGGAGATAACGGACATCCGGCCGAAAAGAGGGACATCTGGCGGAATTTCCGGCGGCACCGGAGCATTTCCGGAAGTGGAACGTCGTGGATATAGACTAGGGCCCGTTAGGTCATCATGAAAAATCTTACCACATCCTGTCACGTGGGTCGTGTCGTCACGAGCATTGCCCGCGTAATGTCGTGTTGTGGCTTTAACACGTTTCACGTCACCTCATCATTATGTTCTTTCTATCCCACAGGTAATAAAGTGGACAAAGTCTCTTTGCTGTCCTCTGGAGACAAACCTCTACCAGAAACCATCACCTCCGATTCCTCCAGCCCGCCCCCCCTCTGGATCACGGCGAGGGCGGCCACCCCCAGCAACACGCTGGCCGAGTCGGTCTACAAATCATTCACCACCTCCCCTCTCCTCAGGGCACTGATGCATACGACCCAGCCCATGTTCAACGGTAAGATCAAACACCTAAGAACACCCCTTCTAGAAATCTATATTATATGGGGATGTCCCGAGCATCTCTTTTTGGCCCCCAATCACATTTTTTAAATATTGAATATCTGCCAAAACAGAGTCCCGATCCGATACTTGTATTTGCCTAGATAATAAAGCTAAACACCTTTTTTTTTTTGTTTTTTGTTTTTTTGTTTACAAAAATAACCAAGTAAACAAAGTAACCAAAAGATGTCTTCGGCTTAATACAGCAATGCATTACATACGCGTAAATGATTGGAGTAAGGTGATCAGGGTGATTGCCGAACCCCGATCAGTTAAAAAAATGCCCATATAGGCTCCGAAATGATACTTCCCGATCTGATCGGGACATCCGTAATTAAAAACTATAAAAAAATATACTTTACTTCCTATTAGAAGAGGCTATGAATTTATAATATGAGGGATTTTACAAAAGAATATGATATAATATGTATATTTTCTTTGTTGAGTAGAGAGCTGGACTTAATTGCGGCGGCTGATTGCCTTTCCCCTCTGATAGCCCGCTGCTGCTAGGCTAATCACTGCCGTGCTCTGTGATCGTAGTAGCATGTTGTGTGGTGGCATGATGTAGAGAATGGTGGTGGTGGTGATGGTGGTCGAAAAGAATTAGCTGGTGTTGATGGTGATTAGAAAGATAATCAGCGACTCTCTGAACTGGTTCAGAAATGAAATGCTTGCAGCATATTACGACTCCACGTGAGGTCATATTATGAGTCCAGTCAGGCTCAGTGATTAGCATCTACTTTTGGGGACTCCTCCTTCTGGGTCTGCTTTCTTTCCTGTGGCTCAATGGCGCACTCTGGTGGCTGTTTTATTTTTTTTTCTTCTTCTTCTGTCCTTTTCACAAAATGCAGGGTTCATGTCATCATCAGGGTGCCTCATCCGTTTTGTCTTCAACAACTTGATTTATGGCATCTCTTCATTCAGGAACTCAATAAATACCTTTCCGATTGTTGTCTCTCGTCTTGCTTTTTGTGTACCGCGTGGGCATGATGGTGCTGGCCTTTGCTGAGCCAAGTACTTATGTCTGAATACCTTTTCTTCCATCTTTCCTGGCATGACAAACGCATTTTTAAAAGGACACCTTAAAATGCCGGTGTCCTGGAAAAGGTTTTTTCCCCCCCTGCAGAATTGTATTTTGGCTTTTCTTGCAGCAAATACACCCAAGTTCAAGGTTGAGGAGTCGACCACTGACCACTCCTCTGGCTTCACAGACTCCCCAAACACTTCTGGTGGAGTGATCGTCAACCCTGCAAATTCTGCAGACTCCGACCCAGAAGGGGGATCTGCTGAAGGAGCTTCATTCGCGCCTCGATCACTCGACCCTTTTATTGAATACATCGGCGGTGTCCGCCCTTCTCCCGCCCTCCCTGAAGATAACAGCAGTGGCGTTATCTTTCCTCATAATGGCAACTACTCCTCTGAAGAGCACTCTATTGTCCGTCTACAAATAGATTTAGAGCACCCTCAGATCTCTAGCGCTTTGGGTTCTCAGGATCGCTTCATCACGGAGCGCTCATTTTCTCTGCTGCCTGATTATGGCCTCAGTACAATCAACTTATCCAAAACGAACACAGTGCAAGGAAATACCCCAAATACTTCTCAGAATCAAACCGACGGTAGGATTAAAGGTGGTGTGAACATCTTGCCACGTCGCAACAATGAAGAGGAAGCCCGGACAAATGGACATAAAGAAGACCTCAACTCCTTCTCAGTCCCATCTTTCTTTGATTCTGAAGGTTTGACTTTTTCCCCTCCTAATAATTCAGAGGAAGTCAACACAGGCTGGCTAGCAGAGGGAAGTGGATCAGGCTCTGGCCTTTACAGCAACGGGCTCAATCAGGAATTTGATGGAGTCACTACAGTCAAGACTGACCTTTCTACTGTTCCCAATTTAACTATCCACTACAAGGTGGATGATACTGGGGAGAAGAGTAGATCAACAGGAATTAAGATGGATAGTGAAACCGATAAAGGTGATACAGATGGGACAGGAAGCAAAATAAGTAGCAAGAAAGAGTGTGAAACAGAGGCAGAGAAGGAAATGGATGAGAATGAAAGTGGTGGGAGTAGTAGGGAAGAAGAAAAGATAGAAGGAGAAGGAGTACACAACGCTGGGAAAGTGGATGGTGAAACAGATGAGAGGGCCAGACAGCTCAATAGTACAGCAGTTAGGGACATGTTGGAAGAGAAAGCGGGAGTTGAGACTGTAGAAGGAAAGGCAATATACACTGAGACCGGCAGTGGGAATGAAATTGAGTCCAATTTTCAAGTTTCTCGCTGGCCTGAGGACGTCAGTGGTTCTGGAGAAGGTGGTGGAGATGGAGAGGGAAAAGAAAAGAGAGTCAGCGACGATAAAGAAGGTATCAAGGCTGTAGGTGACAAGGAAAGTGTTGAAAAGGGGGATGGAAGGGAAGACGGCAATGAAGAAGTTGCATCTGGAGGAAGAGATGGTCTCCAGCTGTCTTTCAGTCAAGATAATCCTACAGCGGAGTTCCCACTGTTTGGCAGCAGCGAAGAAAGCAGCGATGGGCATGGAAGTGATAAGGAGGGTCGAAGCATACGTCCTGACAGTAACGTTGTTGGGGCTAACTCTACTCCGGAGGACAACAAAGAGGTGGACGGTGAAGGTAAAAGAAATGGAGGTCTGGGCAATGAGGAACACATCGAAGGAGGTGGTAAAGAGGACAGTGATGCAGCTGTCATTGGAGAGAGTTTGCAGCAGTTCTCAAGCGTGGACGGGTTGTTGTTTGGTGCTGCAAGAAGACCCCTGTTGGGGCGTCTCGTCCCCCTGCCCAGACTGACAGAGGGCAACGAGGCCACGGAGGAGGAAATAGAAGGTAAATGTTACTCAATGCCCAGATTTTCCTCAGCAACAGAATAAGCCAGCGCAGTTTAGTTTTTTTTCCTTCTCACATACTTCTGTCCTTTCACATAAGTGCTAAACTACAACGTTTGAGTTTGGTTGCGCCATAATCGCTTAATAGACATTTATTCCACACAACTCTGTTATTGCTAGTGGAAACATTAACACTTAAAGCTGCAATTTTCAATATTTTGATACAAACGGAGGATGAAATGGCTAGATGTAATGCTGGTGTTGGTCTTAGTGATGAGCACACACAGAACTACCACCCAACTCCTACCGCCGTTCTCCTCAGCTCCACGGGAAATTCTCAGTGATTTGGTGGTCCATTCCGTTCAACCTCGTCTTACAGCCACAGCAGGCAGCCGTTTTCAGCCAAAAAATCTCTGATAAAGCCATCGTATGCTACCTGTACCCCACTACTCGCTACAGAACATATCGGAGCTGCCAAAATGCCAGATATCCCCCAGAAGTTGGCAGAGACCCAATCGGAGCTCAAAGCAAAATGAATATTGGACTCTTGCCAGGGAGCCAATAACACAACTAACCAACAAATGCAAATGTTATACAACTATTTATCAACTTTATAAGGTGATTATATGTCACTGTTGTGTTTACGCCTTGTTGTGCTGCCCCCAAGTGGCAAAAAAAACAAACTCTTAATGTTTAAGGCAGTTTGAATCACTGCTGTGATCAAAACTAGTTTGAAATATGTTGTTATGCACTGCAATTGTTTTCAACTCGTGCCTTTTTCCTCCCTTCAGCAAAGCAACTTTTAACAACCGTTTTAGTGCTATGATATAATATAAATATACATATATTTATATATAACTCCATTATAAATACATCATAGTGTCGGGTGCACACTTGTCATGGAATCCTTGATATATAAACTAACTTGAAACTAAAATTGTAGAAATGATCATACTGACATGATCTCTGTGTCTTCTTTCCCTCTGTCATCTGTGCTTGGTGACACTCCCACTCTCTCTCTGTTTCGTTCTCTTCCCCCACCCGGGCCCTTCTTCCTCTGCCCCTCCTCTCCCTCAGAGGGAAGCAACAGCAGCCACGAGTCTCGGATCGGGCTGGTCGCAGGTCTGGAGAGGGAAAAGAGGACAGTCGTTCCTCTGGCTGTCGTCTCCACTCTCACCATCCTCTGTCTGCTGGTGCTTGTGGGCATACTGGTCTACTGGAGGTACACACTCACACACACACACACACACACACACACACACGAGGACAAAAGGTCGAAATCTGCCTATATCAATTTCACCTGTGTACTTTTTTTTTGGTGATAACATTTGTTTCCGTACCATGTAACAAACAAAGAGACAAAGCATTCTCAATATGAGTGACAGCAATGCACACACAGTAAAATACTCACCAAAAGAGAAACAAAAAGAAGCAGAAACTGAACAAAAAGCATCCCGCTTAAGAATCCCCCACCCCTTTATCCAGGCCACAACTTCTAACAAAATGTTCACTCCAAAAGGCTCCACATCTCTATCTATGACTCCTTTGCCTCATATACAGGGGCTGTCGATAGCTCTAAATTTCTCCTGTGTACTTGACTTTGATTCTGATCTGTTTGTGTCACAGAAACTGTTTCCAGGTGGCTAATTTCTACCCAGATGACAGTGCGTCACCTAAAGTCCTATCAGCTCCATCTACACCCCTGCTGCTGGCCACAGGTAACACACACACACACACACACACACACACACACACACACACACTTAAAGGCTTTTATTACGACGTTATCATTGTGATCATCAAACACCGCTGAGCTGCAACGCTAAGCACACTCTGGTTCTTTTGTTGCAGACGGTCACGAGCCGCTGTCGGTGAAACAGTTTGTGAAGCATGTCATGGAGCTGCACACCACCAACACTTTCTCCAAGGAGTTTGAGGTGTGTGGAACGTTCATTCTTATAGGATTTGAGTTAAACAAAATGTCTTGCGAACCTTCTTCATGAGCGAAACATAAACAGCCTCAAGATATTTTGAAAAAAGATAGTAGATGGATACACAGTTGGGAGACAAAGGTTTAACCAGCATAACGTAAAGGGATTTCTTAGTTCTCGTTCATGTGCATAGGTAGACAGTGCCTCATTTGTCACAGCTCCTTAATGCTCCTCCATATCTCTATTAACATCATGTTCTATAGGGATACTTAGGGATAGGGATATTTACATGGTTGAATTTTCAAAAAACACCATATTTTTGTTGTACTTGCAGCTCCTCTTTTCACCCTGTGTGTTGAGCTCTCTGTTTTAGCTACAGAGTGAGGCATCTCACTTCTGTTCCATCTTTGTTGGGTGTCGCACATGCACACTACCTAGGTAAGGACTACTAGCCAGTCAGAAGCAGAGTATGAGGGAGTGCCATGCTAGCACCTAGGTGAGCATTATAACGTGTGTTACAAAGTGAAACCCGTTTGTCTCTGAAGTAAGGCTGGACTACAATAGAGCTGTTTGGAGCAGTTGGTGAACAGTGTTTTCAAAGTCCCTTTGGGGTGGACTTTGGGCTTTTTCACTTTGTAAACCTATTACTTGCACAAAAAAAGATACATGACACGATAAAGGAAAGGGAAATAGCCAAAAAGCATAATATGAGCACTTTAATGTATTTTAGAACAGTTTGTGGATGAGTTTGAATAGATACATGTGCATGACATTTGTCACCCGTTTCCTAGCATGAACCCCCGGAGTAACACACACACACAGAGATTCATTGAAGTTTACTTCTCCCGTGTAATTGTGAGTGTGCTTTCCCCCCATTTTGTTCCAGTGTCGCTGTTTTTTCTATAGCTGCAGTAACAAACCTACATTTTAAATCAGTCTAAAACCAGAGGCTTTATTGACTTGTAAATACACACAAGCTTTTTAGCTATTGAGCACAATCAAAATGATGCCTTACAGTCCCATGTTTACAGTGTAGAATAATAGGCCATGGCTAACATGGTTGAAAGCTTAAAGCTCAGTTGGGAATATCAGCGCAATTCCCACTTAGCACACCGCCTCTCTGTGTGTATCTGAACCCCATATTCCTGTACCTGCACTGACTCCCTGTCTGTCTGTCTGTCTGTCATTTTGTCTCCCCCCTCGCCCACACTCCTTTCACCCCCTCCACCACCATCGTCCTGCTTTCTGCATCCTCACCACCCTCCATTAGATTGTCAAAGAATCCTATGAGGTAAGGCACCTACAGTATCACCCCTCCCCAGTTGCAGAAGTGTGGTTTTCTTTTCCTTTCATTACATCTAGTCGATATGCATTTGGTTATAACGGTGTCCAAATAGGAGTTTGAGTTAAGGATTGTCTGAGGCAGAGCTTTCTCTCTGCTGCTGTTCTCTGCTTCTTTGGATTGCAGTCTGAATTGGAAGCCGATTTACAGACATATTTTCAAACTGAGATGGCATTTTACGTATTTTGCTAATCTGCATTCTTGACAATGTATAATAATGAAATAGAAATGAAAGTCCCACCATCCCTGCAGCTGCTTGTTGTCCCACATCTTTATTGAATATGAGGCTTTAATACAGGTCACATACAGTAGTATCTGTCTCTTACATAGATCATGAATCATGGCTTTTTCTCCTGTTTATAAAGCCTGAGCATATTTAAACCAGGGATTAATGTAATTGTAATGTAGTTATTTGTCTCGCACAATTCTTATGTTGTCCTCAATACACAGATCTTCTTAATTCTAGTTACAACTTCATTCACAAGGGCCTTTTTCTGTGTTGTTTTGTTTTCACTGTAGACACTCGACTATTATATTGCAATACTATAGACAGCTATAGACCAATAGAATATAAAAAAAAGACAAAAACAGCCACATTGCATGTTCACTCCTTTGACTCCTTTGCTCATTGTTGTTGTCATGTTGAGCTTCCTCTGGGCAACTAACCTAAGTCTTATTTGTGTTTTTCTATTGTTTTTCAGGAAGTGCAGGCGTGCACCGTGGAGATCGGCATCACTGCAGACAGCTCCAATCACCCCGACAACAAAAGCAAGAACAGATACATAAACATACTGGCCTGTACGTCCCTGTTGAATATGATTGCTATTCAGCATATTTATGTCTCATTGTAAAAGGCAGCAGTGATGATTAACTGATGAACCTTTGCTTTTCCTCTCCACAGATGACCACAGTAGAGTCAAACTGTCCAACAGCTTGGACAGAGACGGGAAATGTGGAGACTACATCAACGCTAACTTTGTAGACGTAAGTATTGTTTGTGTCAGCCTTGCGTGCTAATAGGCAGACTGCCACGACAAAGTAGTCCCGAGTCAAATCAAAACCAGAAACGGAGCCTCAGTCAGGTTTGTCTTTTCCACCGTTGTTAGAAACGTGCTGTACATTTGGCATCCAGTGTTTCCTTTGACTACGCGGTTTCCCTCTGCAGGGTTATGAGCGAACGAGGGCGTACATCGCAGCTCAGGGGCCCCTCCGAGCGGGCCGGGAGGACTTCTGGAGGATGATCTGGCAGCAGAACGTTGGAGTCATTGTCATGATCACCAACCTCAAGGAAAAAGGACGGGTAGGAGGTCACTCTGCCACTGCTTCAGCCACCGGTCAGACACAAACACCGGCTTCTCCACAGAGATCAGATACATTACGTCTGATCTATACACACACACACACACACACACACACACACACATCTGGCAATTTGAAGATACTCAACTTTTTCTTAAAGTGTTCTCTCGAGTCAGTGCTCTCTGATCTGTCAGTGGCAATAAGCAGACAGGAAGTGTCTGTTTTAGAAAAACAAATGAGATGAAACCTGCATTAAAACTAACTGTAGAGATTTGCCTGCACATGTTTGTCGAGGATCTATCCTGCATTAGTACGTGTGCATTCATATTGAAGTACTGTTAAACGTGTACAGTATATTAGGCAGGTTTGGAAACAGTTTGAGCTGATCATTTAGCTGCTCTATAGTTTTTAAAGCAGTATCAACAGATTCGTTGGTCACCTCGAGGCAGCAGAACAAGCTGTACAGTTGAACATGTTGGCAAACAGCAGCTTTGTTACACATCCAGCAGACATAGAAACACTATCATTCATTTTGGAATCTTGTCTGTGTCCACCTGGCAACTGTCAAGTCCAATATTGACTCTCTTGTAGCCGTGTTTGGTCTCCGTCAACTCCTGAGGGAAATATCGATCTCTTTAGCTGCCAAATGTTCCTTTATGTTCACCAGCTGGTTGCTAGCTTTGTCTTTGGGCCATTTGGTGCTGCACTGGTAGTGTACGGTGGGTTTATCCGAGCTTTTTAGCTGAAATCAGCCGCCTGCTGAAAACGTCGCCGGTGAGAGCGGTGAGAATCAATCAAAACCGTATCGTTTCTGGCTGGAAAACCAAGACCATGAGCTGAAAGATGCTAAAGCGCTCCATGGAGGTGAGGGGATCTCAGCACCTCATTGGTCATCTGCTCTTGTTTTATCTTTGTCCTCTGTATACAGACAAAATGTGACCAGTACTGGCCGGAGGAGAACCAGGAAGAATACGGCCCGTACCAGGTGACCCTGAAAAGCAGCAAGACCCTCGCTTACTACACGCTGCGGATGTTCACTGTCAGAGATACCACAAATAAGGTATGTCACACACACACACATACACACACACACACACACACACACAATCTCTTTTTCTCTGTGTCCAACACACTCATTCACCCAACATACAGCGCTGACTGAAGTGACCCTTCCAACCCTGTCTTGTCAAATTTAAAAACACGTGCTTTGTAATAACCCTCCCCCTGGTGCTCCAGGTTTCTCAGAGGAGAGTTGAACACACCGTCCTCCATTACCACTACACCCAGTGGCCAGACATGGGCGTCCCAGAATACACTCTGCCTGTCCTGTCCTTCATCAGAGCATCCTCTCGGGCGCGGACACAGGAGATGGGACCCGTACTGGTACACTGCAGGTAATGTGTGTGTGTGTGTGTGTGTGTGTGTGTGTGTGTGTGTGTGAGAGAGAGAGAGATTCCTCTTTAATATTGACCAGAGCTACTATTTCTTATATGCCATATACTGAACCTATGTATTTGACACGTGATGTTATCACAGTGCCGGTGTAGGAAGGACCGGAACCTACATAGTGATAGACAGCATGCTGCAGCAGATCCAGGATCAGGGTACGGTGAACGTTCTTGGTTTCCTGAAACATGTCCGAACGCAGAGGAACTTCCTGGTTCAGACGCAGGTAAGCGAACACACACACACACACACACACACACACACACACAGTGCTGTTCTAAATATCTGTCCAGTCAATCCTCACTGAGAACAAACTGTCTCTTTGTTTGTCCTGTAGGAGCAGTACGTGTTCATCCATGACACTCTGGTGGAGGCCATCTTGAGCCGTGGCACCTCGGTGACCTCTGACCTCCTCCACACTTATGTGTCTGACCTTCTAACCCCTGGGGCGTTAGGCAGGACACGCATGGACAAACAGTTCAAGGTATAGCAGTATAACAGTTCAAAACACGCACTAGTCCGGGAAACAGGACCTTCTTCCTGTATTTACTTTCTTGCTCCCGCCTCCAGATACAACCGACCAATAAAAGGAGTGAACGTTCTTGCGTGGTTTGTAATGACATTGCATTTCGGTAACTTGGATTTTTTCTCCGTGCGAAACCAAACCGAACCAATCAGAAACCGCTCCAAGTTTACAAACTCACCAACTGACTCGGACCAGAGCAAACAAACTATAGGTGTGAAAACGCCAATTATACTCTAATTTGTCCTTTTTTTTAAAGGTCCTCTTTGGATGCTTTTATATAGACCTAAATGGTCCCCTAATACTGTATCTGAAGTCTCTTTTATATAGACCTTAGTGGTCCCCTAATACTGTATCTGAAGTCTCTTTTATATAGACCTTAGTGGTCCCCTAATACTGTATCTGAAGTCTCTTTTATATAGACCTTAGTGGTCCCCTAATACTGTATCTGAAGTCTCTTTTATATAGACCTTAGTGGTCCCCTAATACTGTATCTGAAGTCTCTTTTATATAGACCTTAGTGGTCCCCTAATACTGTATCTGAAGTCTCTTTTATATAGACCTTAGTGGTCCCCTAATACTGTATCTGAAGTCTCTTTTATATAGACCTTAGTGGCCCCCTAATACTGTATCTGAAGTCTCTTTTATATAGGCCTTAGTGGTCCCCTAATACTGTATCTGAAGTCTCTTTCACGAAATTCAGCCTTGGTGCAGAATTACAGCCACTAGAGCCAGTCCCACAGCTGAGCTTTCCTTAGGATGTGCCATTTCTGTGTCTCTAGCTATTGAGGAGGAGAGAGGGGGGGCGAGGTGGAGGGTGGGGGTGTGGCCTTGACCAACTGCCACTTTGCTCATTTGAAAGCCATGATGTCCCTCTCTCTCATGGGTGGGCCAAATTCTCCTTGGCCGGGCAAAGCAGAGAAAGGGGAGGTAACCTTGCTCCTTATGACCTCATAAGGAGAAGATTCCAGAACAGCTCATCTGAGCTTTCATTTTCTCAAAGGCAGAGCAGGATACCCAGGGCTCGGTTTACACCTATCACCATTTCTAGCCACTGGGGGACCATAGGCAGGCTGGGGGGACTCATATTAATCTTAAAAAACCTCATAAAGTGACATTTTCATGCCATGGGACCTTTTAAATTACTTTTTAGGCATTTAACCAACACCATGGTCCAATTATCATCATGCAAGTGTACATGTTAAATGTTGCAAATGTAACCGACTCTTTTTGTTGCGTTCCAGTTGATCAGTCAGCGTCAGGCCAAGCACGCCGACTACAGCACCGCCCTGAGAGACGGCAATGCTGAGAGGAACCGAGCCAGAGCTCTGATGCCTGGTAAGCACGGCTGGTTTATTAACCCACAGGCAGAGCTGTGAAAGGTTTACCATTTCATCCACAACCTGTTCACCAAAAAAAAAAAAAAAACACATGATCACACCCTTAAGTCGGTGGTAGACTGCGATGCCTCACCATGTGACTCTCGTCTCTGTGTTTTTCTATAGTGGAAAGATCAAGAGTGTGTCTGACCGCTGCCGAGTCAAACTCCACCGGGTACATCAACGCCTCCTACGTCATGGTAAGACCAACGGGATTGGGTTCACTAAAGGGCACTTTCGCAGTTTTTAAGACACCAACAAAACAATGGCTGGAGGGTTTAGATGCTGCCGGTGTGTTCACAGGGACATCACCACAGTAAGGAGTTCATAGTGAGCCAGACTCCTCTGAGCAGCACGGTGGCAGATTTCTGGAGAATGGTCTGGGAACACGGCACACACACTGTTGTCCGTCTGCCAGACACACACTGTCAGGTATCTCTCTCTCTCTCTCTCTCTCTCTCTCTCTCACACACACACACACACACAGTACAGTAAAAATAACTGTATACAAACACACACACTCTTTCGTGTTTTCCTGTTTATGTCAGAGTGAACAGGGGGAGTCTTGTGTTTACTGGCCCAGTAACGACCAGCCAATGAGCTTTGAGGGTTTCACTGTGTCGTACTCGGGGGAGGAGCATGTGTGTCTGTCCAATGACGAGAGACTTTTGGTGCAGGACTTTACAGTGGACTCTCCAGAGGTGACGCACACACACAGTATACTGTGTTTTACTGTACATATATACATCTCTCTTTCTCACACATCTCACTCCATCCTTTCGGTTTTTCTCCACCTCTGTGTAGAACAATTATGTGTTGGAGGTGCGTCAGTACAGCGCCGCCTGCTGGCCCAACCCAGACAGTCCCATTAGGAACTGTTTTGATCTGGTCAGCACAGTCCGAGAGCACAGTAGACATTCAGACAGACCCACAATCATACACGACCCGTGAGTACACCATAGACGGGATCACTCACTTTGTTCCTTCTTTGCGAGGGTAAATCTGTTGGTTCATTCTTTGCAAATCTGTGTGTGTGTGTGTGTGTGTGTGTGTGTGTGTGTGTGTTTGTAGGCTGGGAGGTGCTACATCAGGGCTGTTCTGTGCCCTCACGGCCCTGTCCAGTCAGCTAGAGGAGGAGGGAGCGGTAGACGTTTACCAGGTGGCACGGATGACCAACCTCATGAGGCCTGGGGTTTTTAATGATTTAGTAAGTACGCACAAAATCCTCCTACAGTAATGCTCCCATTTGTCTCCGTCAACACTTGAACTTTAACGTGACAATGAGGTGAGAGCAACTTCACCTCAGCCATTTACCAATGACATTCCTAAGAATGTAGAAAGAAGAAGCTGGTAAGGGGGATTTTCTTTTCTTTTTTTAATCATAACATATGGTTCAGTCTTGAAGCTGTGTTCTCCCCCCCCCCCCACAGGAGCAGTACCAGTATCTGTACCGAGCTGTGCTGAGTGTGGTGAGCAGCCAGGAAGACCAGAGAGCCCTGCAGAGTCCAGAAACCAACGGATCGGTACCACTGGGACAGACCAACATCGCTGAAAGCCTGGAGTCACTCATGTAGACACAGGCAAAAACAACACGCAAACATGTCACATACACAGAAAATATGCATCACACAGACACACACACACAGACACACACAGACACACACAGACACACACACACACACACACACACACACACACACACACACACACACACACACACACACACACACAGACTGAGTGCTGTGGTGACTTAGGCTTAGTCTGACATGAGATGAGAGGATGAACACCACCTTTTCTGTGTCTGTGGTTCATAGCTGTGTCCGCTGGGCGTGTGGCGTGGTTAGACAGGTCATTAAAAGTGATAACCTTTACTCACTGTGTCATACTGTCAGCGTTAGCGTGCACAGCAGACTGAGCTACCAGAACCCACCAGGCACAGAGCTTATTTCTGATGTTTAACCCTCATGTCGGACACAGTGACCAACCGGCCATGATGCGACTCCTCCTTTTACAAGGGCAAAGGTACCACTTTCAAATAAGGCACTGCTTATAAAGGATTTCATTTGAGTTATAAATGGTTGATAAATAATGTACTCATTTTTCATAGATCAGTGATAGGTCTTTAAATAAACAATGTTTGTGTTGCCAGGTTGTTAAACTCCCTTTGACTGCTCAGACAGTTTCAAATCCATTTAGTCAAATTATAACTACGTTCTTAATGGCTTAAGAACGTAGTGAGAACTCAATGAGCATTTATTAAGGGTATATTATGAAGTATTTTACAAAAAAACTATGTATAGATTAATACAAAAATAGTCCCTTTCAATCATCACTTATGACCTACTAGAAGTGTGTCGTGGTATCTGATCCTCTCTTCTCATTTTGCTGAGTGCGGGACGTTTATGGGCGTCAGCAAAAAGCCTTTGAGCCCCACGTGCAGGGTGGGCAGCCAGTTGTCATTTCCAATACGCTGCTTAATCACAGATCAATCTCTGCATTCCCACTGAATCTAGCAATGTGGCTCCTTCTCGCAGAGGTATGGCTGCGTTTATGGTGGGCTTTGGAACGTAAGCGCTGTGAAACAATCAGAAAAAACGTTTTATTCCTCCGATTCACTGCTTTGTGCGGCGCTCCCTCTCTTCATTCACTCTCTAGCTCGACCACCACTGCTCTCTCTCTCTCTCTCTCTGGCTCATTTAGCCGGGGAGGAGGGGCCAACTGTGACCGCTGTTTACAGACCGTACCGCCTGGATTCCACCAGGCGCAGATGCGCCGCGTTTCGGTTGGGCCGTGGTTTTGTTCCATCGTTCGCCACACATACCACGCTGGGAGCATCTCAGAAGCGGAGCGTCTGGCACAGACGCGCCTGGTAGAATTAAGGGGTAAGCGATACCTCCTACATAATATAACTTTATTTACTTTATTACCAGTCAAAAGTTTGGACACGTTTTCCCATAAGCATGTTTAATCTTTTGACTGGTACTGTATAACTGCATTTTTACCGAAGAGAAAGGACAAACACAAGCTAATGGGATTTTTGCCAACCCCGATAACTAATCTATATATTTACAAAAAATTGCAAATGATTTATCAGCCATTAATAAAGCAATTAGTTAAAATGTCTTTGTAACAGGTTCCTTATTAGAAAGTTGTACCAAGAAAGCTTCACTGCCTTTTCAACAAGAACCAACAAACTTTCCAACTGTGTATCTGTTGCTGGTCAGCATGGAGCCTGAAGCTGCAGAGAGGAGAGGCCAAAAACCTTCGGAGGTGAATTTTTTTTTTTTTTTTTAGGTAGAATTTCTACCTAAAATTAATTTCTCATTTCATAGGAAATTATTTTTCTTAATGATGAAAGGAGTCAGCTGTTTAATTCCAACAACAGACCTACCTTAAATTCGTAACTTATGTCTATTTTAATCTTTCGTTAACATTTATTTCTTTGATTAGTGGTCTCTTTGCCTTTTTCATCACTCGGTCTTCTAAAAGACAGACATGAATATGAATAAAAATTGAAATTGGCAAACAGGCAAAACAAATAGAAATATATTCGATGCAAATGATAGTAGAACAAGATGACTTCATTGTTAACCAGCAGATTTTGGGGCTCAAACTACCACGTATCCTTATTTAGAGGAATATTTTGAGTAACCAAAATCTCTTAAGGCCTCACTAGTGACACTTAATTGACTGCTGTTGAATTGCTCTGTCCATGTCTTGTTGCCACTGGCTCCATGGTCTCTGGTTCCCCGTGCCTTTTCTAATTCATGTTATTGTACTTTAAACCTGTTTTGATACAAAAACTGTGTGACTAATATGCCAAAATAATGAGCTGTGATTTTTTTTTTTTATATTGCGGAGTGGAGAAACATGTCATTGGATGTTTTGTAAAAGATGCAATCCACACAAAATCCATCTTTTTGATTATCAAACGCGACGGTCCCTGCGAACCTGATAAGTCATGAACTAGCAGTCATTAGAATCGGCGATATGAAATTCAGCACATCATTTAGCTGAGGCAGTTGCCATATTTTTGCAAACATTTAGTGTTTAGACAAACGTTGAGACAAATCAGTGGAAAGAAACAGCTGCACGTACTGATATTCTGTTAAACCCTTGACTGCACAGACTGAGAAAGGAAAGTGAGAAGCTGAGACTTCCTCTGCATCGCTTTGCCACTAGCTACGACTGTTTTCATTAGGAGGGAGTCCAGCTGTTTCCTTTGTGAACAATCAACCTCTGAATCACTTTCAAACAACGCTGCCGCTTCTATCTGTGCCTGTTTTGCGTCCACTCTGTACCATTTGTCTACTTCATCTGGGGATGCAAAATGGCACAAATCACAGAGGCTGCTGTTACTGAGCCAGACCGCGATTCAAACCAGATCTAACCATAATGTCTGAACTCTTTGTGTAAATATCCCTGAATACATCATAAGGCCAAATTATGTATGTTTATAATGTATCTCTATATATTTTCTATTTTACTATATAAAAGAAGTGATTTTCTAGTCATTTACACATATACAGCATAACTGTGTGGATTCTATTTGATCATTTTAGCCTGGATATATTGATCATGTTCATAGTTTTAATGGAATGTTATCTCTTTTTACCTTTTATGATTAAAGTAGCAGCTTAATGTCTATACCTTTTTATCTCCAGCCACAAACTGGTGCAGTATGTAAATAGCAACAGGTTGAAGCGACACCATTTAAGATTTGTTTCCAACCTTGTTTATGATTTTAAACTTGTTTCTTTTTTCCAGGAGGGGAAAAAAAAATAAAAATGTTCTTGTTTTGACCCAAACTTATTTTTGTACTTTCATTCTCTTAAACCATCTCAACACATACAATACACAGAACAAATCGGATAACAGATGTATCATGCTTTTATTTATATTATAATACATTGTATTGCATTGTCTCCCCTGATCAACCTGTACATGACATGATGGTAAAGACCACGGAAGGTTAACAAAGATTAAGTCCAAACCAAAAATATATATTTCTATGTAATCATATTATTTGTCATGACACATTATACTGTAGCAGTCACATAAGATAAAGTGTATATAGTGCATTAAGAATAAACCTCGTTATGCAGTGAGAATACGAGTGCCCACCCTGGGTGTATTTTATTAATTTTTATTTTCTTTTACTTTCTGTAGAACTGTCGAGCATTTCAACCCTAATAAGATCCCCATCCTGCCTTCACTTTACACTCTGCATGGATAGAACTTCCCTTTTCACGTTTTTATTTATTTTTTTGGGGGGTTTTTCCCTTTATTATATAGGACAGTGGATAGACGGGAAAGGGGGAGAGAGATGGGGGATGACATGCAGCAAAGGGCAGCAGGTCGGATTCGAACCCGGGCCGATTCCTACACGGGGCGCACGCTCTTACCGGGCTCCCACGTCCCCGTCCCTTTCCAAATGATGTTCCATGTTTGCAGAGGTTGTCGGTAATGAGATAATATCACATAAGCGAGGCTGGGTTTATATTTGGGGTAGGATTTTTACTATCTTGATGACAGATGTTTTGCTTAGCCAGACCTTTGGTTCAAGTATAAAGGGGTTCTGGACATTTTTTAAACACAATTGATGGCAAAAAAAAAAAAAAACGCCATAATGCCGTGTAGGCTTCATTTTAAGCATTAACATTTTAATCCAATATCAATTTTCAGCCTCATGTCCCATTGTACCCATAAGTACATTTTGAGGGGCTCGGACATGTTGACAGTACTCTTTGTTTTAAACTCAAACTGCATGAGGATCGATTAGCAAACATTTCCCTAGACCTTCATCATCGAGAACTGAATGGCAACATTATTCCAGTGTGCAAGTCCACCAATATCCTCATTTCTGATAATATCAAATTAATATGGCAATGAGTTCACTGTTTGCAATATCTGTGACCATATCAACTTCCCTATGCCCTTTAATCTCATCGGTCTCTTCCCCTTCCTACCGGTCACAAAATGTTTAAACATTTTTCAGTGTACACACATACCTAAAAATGCTTTTATAATATTTTCCTATTTTTGACATAAAGTAAAGCTATTAAAACTCATTTTGGTAAATAAACTTCAAGCAACAGCCTAACAGCTATGGGTGGTTTTTTTTTATGCTTTTGCTGGATATGATTTTGTCAGGGAAACAAACAAGAGAAACTGAGAAAAACTTATTTCCATTTCACGAAAGCCAGTGGAAGCCATCTTTCTTTGGAAACGTCTTGAGTGAAGCTCAATCAGGCCTCCCCTGTATTAATGTCACTGATTATACACAAACATACTGTACTTTGATAAAAAAAAATAAGTATTATGGCACATAAAGATGTCAGCATCAAGGACACTTCAGGTGTGGAGATGTGGCTGACAAATCCAAATCAAATCTTCGTGTCATCTAGCTTCCTGTGCTATAATGGCAATTTTCTGTAACATGCCATTTGATGTCCTTTGTGACAATACATATTAAAGGTCCCATGGCATGAACATTTCACTTTATGAGGTTTTTTAACATTAATATGAGTTCCCCCAGCCTGCCTATGGTCCCCCAGTGGCTAGAAATGGCGATAGGTGTAAACCGAGCCCTGGGTATCCTGCTCTGCCTTTGAGAAAATGAAAGCTCAGATGGGCCGATCTGGAATCTTCTCCTTATGAGGTCATAAGGAGCAAGGTTACCTCCCCTTTCTCTGCTTTGCCCGCCCAGAGAATTTGGCCCACCCATGAAAGAGAGACATCATGGCTTTCAAACAAGCAAAGTGGCAGTTGGTCAAGGCCACATCCCCACCCTCCACCTTGCCCCCCCTCTCTCCTCCTCAATAGCTACAGACACAGAAATGGCACATCCTAAGGAAAGCTCATTGTGGGACTGGCTCTAGTGGCTGGAATTCTGCACCAAGGCTCAATTTCGGGAAAGAGACTTCAGATACAGTATTAGGGGACCACTAAGGTCTATATAAAAGCATCCAAAGAGCACCATGTCACGGGACCTTTAATTACCCTAAATTCTCAAATAAAAGCCATAAAACAAAAAAAATGACATGGTGAAAAAATGCTATTGTTGCTTTATGCTATATAGTTACTGTATTACAATGGCTGTCACTTTCTCGAGCAAATGTTAGGAAAACTTCACACTGTTTTCCTTTTTTTCAAAATAAAAGCCTTCCAAAGAAGTGAAGGGATTCTGCCCCTGTTTATAACTTCTTAACTTAAATATATGGTTAAAAACATAGTAATAAATTGGAGAAGTTATGATTCTGATTCTCTCAAGTTGAGGTAAATAAAACCCCCGGGCCGCTATTTGAGAATTGATGGGTGTACATTTGTTGAATAACTAAATATTACATGATAAATTACACAGAAGCAAAGTTAAAGTGATGGTTCGGAGTAGTTTCACCCTAGGGTCCTTTGCACCATGACCTCGAGCCAAACACCCCCCCAGAAGCTTTTTTCACCTGGGTCTAACATTGGGAGCGTTAGCGTAGAGTAGCGTTAGCCGCTGAATAGCTTACGCGGAGAGGCTAATGGATCCGAAGTGTCTCTTAACATTACCCCACTAATAATGCCCAAAATGATACCAAAGGTCTACACTAGTATATATAGGTTATGCACTCATAAAACGATGGATTGGAAAGTTTGTAAGTACACCAGAAGGTTATGTAAATAACACTTGCCTGCTGGCTTCTGCTCTCTGCTGTTGTTGTTGCTGCTGTGAGACGAGTGCTTAGGGACGTCTACAAATTACTACACCGAAAAGAGATGCAACAAAAATATTTTTTAGTTTAACTTATTTTTTAAAGTAAGTGCTGTAGTATAACTAGCAGGAGACAAGTAATAATTGAGGTAAGTTTGGAGACATTACCTTATTTAATCATTAAATTAATAAATATTTTTGTTGCATCTCTTTTCGGTGTAGTAATTTATAGATGTCCCTAAGCACTCTTACTGCCCGGTAGTAACAGCAGCAGCAGCAGCAGAGAGCAGAAGCCAGCAGGCAAGTGTTCATAAACTTCTGGTGTACTTACAAACTTTACAATCCATCGTTTTATGAGTGCATAACCTATTTGTACTAGTGTAGACGTTTGGTATCATTTCGGGCATTATTAGTTGGGTAATGTTAAGAGACACTTCGGATCCATTAGCCCCTGCGCTAAGCTATTCAGCTGATAACGCTACTCTACGCTAACTCTCCCAATGTTCGACCCAGGTGAAAAAAGCTTCTGGGGGGGTGTTTGGCTCGAGGTCATGGTGCAAAGGACCCTAGGGTGAAACTACTCCGAACCATCACTTTAAAATACATAGTCTTGTGCAATACACTGAGTGCAAATGCAAGTAGTACAGGCAAGAAAATACTTTATATATTTCTTTATATATAATATATAATTTTTGTAAAATAGCTAGAGTCTCTAGTTTACCTAAAATGCTACAGCACCACAACTTCCACCTGTTTCAAGCTCATGATGAGAAACTGAAAATGACCAGAATCTCTTTTTGAATTGTCACATTTCTGTAAAATCACTTATGGAGAGATGAACTCCAGTCATAAATAAAACCTAGTTGACCTGCTTTGTTTTTTTTTTTGCTTTTGTTTGGGAAAAAATATGCTCTCGCTACGGTGCTCTGTAGCATTAAAATATAATGATTTATAACTTGTCATAATGACTATAAACAGATAATGATTTAAACCACTTTAAAATGTTAAATTTAGCACCTGTTAAAAGCATTACAGAGGGAAGTGACAGCTCAAAATGTCTAAAAACAAACAGACACTGTTGCTCTTTTGACTCTTTGTGAGAATCTTTAAAAAACTGAATCAAATCCTCACTGTGGGAGATCAAGAAAGGTCTGCTGTTAACAAGAGATAATATTAAAGCAGTGTATTAGGTTATGCTCTCTGTTCTTTGTCATTTCTGTGTGCGTGTGTGTGTGTATGTGTGTGTGCGTGCGTCGGTGCGTGTGTGTGTGTGTGTTGTGTACTCCTACAGGCTGTGTCGGTCGTTCTCTCTTCTTGTCTGCATCCTTAATTTCCCTGACAACCCTGTTGGACACAGAGGAGAAATTAGATAGCTGTATAAAGCATTGGATTAAGCTGTGTGTGTGTGTGTGTGTGTGTGTGTGTGTGTGTGTGTGTGTGTGTGTGTGTGTGTGTGTGTGTGTGTGTGTGTGTGTGTGTGTGTGTGTGTGTGTGTGTGTGTGTGTGTGTGCGCAGACTGATCTCATAAAGTGGCGTATGTATGACACGCCAATTCGTATGCCATTCTGGCGTGTTATCAAGACGCATAATCGCTTTTTAGCGTGTTTATCAACGCCGTTCGGCCGCCATTGACCTACGTTACGTGTGAATTAGCGCCGTAGCGAGTAGTATGAAAGGACTACAGTCCCCAGAGGGAGGTTGGTTGGGGTGGCAGATGGGTAAAACACAGGACTTTCACCCAGGAAGAGCTGGCATCGCGTCCAGCATGTGGTGTTTTTTTCAACCTTTTATTTATTATTTTTTTTAAGCCTTTCCCAATGTTTCTTTCCTAAACCCAAACCTTTAATCTTTACCTAAGCGTGTGACGTTGGTCACCGTCGTGTTTTTGTTGTGTTTTTTTGTTACTAAAGCCTTTTCTATTTTATTGTTTTACACGCGTGTGACGTTCTCGTGATAGCACGGCATGTTCTCGCGATAACACGACGCCACGTGGTGTGTATGTTTACATCCGCTGTATACAGCGTAGACATACACGTGTAAAGCTCAAAATGCGTACAGATAACACGCCATTTGGCTTTATGAAAGTGGCATGTATGTTTACGCAAAGTCATGATGCCATGTTTGTGTGTGTGTCTGTGTGTGTGTGTGTGTGTGTGTGTGTGTGTGTGTGTGTGAGCGTGCGTGCGTGCGTGTGTGTCCTTACAGAGTTGGTTCGTTTGCGTTTCCAGCAGTCTGGGTTGAGTCTTTTCTGTTCGTCTGCAAGGGCTTTGGCCTCTACGGTGAAAGTCCGCCGCTCCTCACTTCGCATTTTCTTCCACTGCTCCCCAAGGAGGACGGCTGATCGCTCTGACACACACACACACACACACACACACACACACACACACACACACACGTTACCTTACAATAAACATTTAAAAGCATCACAGCTTCACAACACACATGTAGACACAGAGCACACCTACCTGTTGTCCTTGCCTGGGTACATCTGTGTGTACTCCACCCTGAACTTCTTGGCAAACAGCATGAAGGCGTTCATTGGCCGCTTGCACCTATTGGGCGTGGCATTATTACTTCCTGCTGTGCTGGCCTGCTGGCTTTTGGTTGGCTTTTGACGAGGAGAGTGGGAGTGACCTGGACTCGGGGTGTCTGCAGGTTTTACACAGATCCACAATCAACAGGTTAGCTTTTTTTTAATATGCATCCTCAACCTTGCTCGTTTTGGTAGCGTGTGCGTTTTGTTTTTTTGCAAACTGATTGATGCCTGTAGCCAACGTATCTGCTTATTCACACAGCGGAGTACCTGAAGATTTGAAGTACAGTACCTTGTAATGTGTCTCTATCTGGAGAAACGGCTCCTCCGCTGGACTGCGAGGCGCGCCGCCGTCTGGCCATACTGCTCAACACGTACACCGCAGAGGAGTCCAGAGGAGTGAAATCATAACTGAGGAAGACACGCGTACATATACACACACACATTAACTTATCTGCTGATGGGCCTTTTGCTGCTTTAGGTTCAGAACAGGTGCCTATTTTACCTCTTGAATGTGTCAAAGACCAGTGAGTCGTCAGTGTGTTTGGCATCTCTGTGTCCTGGAGGAAGGCACACATCTCCCACCTCCATTTCATAGCACGGTATCCCATAACGCACCACGGTCAAGCTCGGGTGAAATGACGTCCACCCTGACAGAAAGTAAGACGGAGTGCAATTAAATCGGTATAATGTTGTTTTCAACGGTTGCCGTGTTTTCCCATCATCATCATCATCATCATCATCATCATCACTCCTACCTTTGTTTTTTACGTAGAAGGGGTGATCAAGTTGGCACCGGGCGGTCACGGGCGCATGTTCGAATGCCCCGGGGTCAAAGGTCAGCTGTAGGACAGCCTGACCGGACAACACGATCTCTGAATGCTCCACCAGCTGCAGACCCTCAGAGCCGTAACTCTGCATGAGAGCAAGCAGGGCGTTTTACTCATTACGTGCCATTACTTTATTCCTGTTTTCCTCCACTTAAATGATACAGATTGCCGCTGCTATTGTTAAATATACAGCACCACACAGAGCACTCCGGACACACTGCATTAAGATGGACACCAAATCAAAAAAGTACACCGTGAGCTCCGAGGCCTGGCGCTCTAAGCGCAGCCCCAAGCTTCTTGCATCATGCACCTTCAGAGATCTGGGCTGTTCCTCATCACCGGAGTCTTCTTGAGCCGAGTCCAGGTCCTCGACGTCCTGCCACTCCACGTTAGAGCCGCGGTGGAAGCGCAGATGAGTGCCTGATGACAGAGAATAGCTGCTCTCAGATATAAACAATAGCCTCAGATGAAATCTCACATGTATGTCTTCCCAACAGAAGGGGAAAACAAAGCAATGACCCAGTGTGAGGTGGCAGCAAAATGGATTCTACCTTTGAGAAAGCAGTGCCAGGCCGTGGGTGGACAGGAGAAGCTCCAGCCCATGTCTTCGTCATCGGACAGAGAGGATCTGGTCGACACTGCAGAACCACATTCGCTGCTCTTCTGTGGAAACATGACGCATCGGCGTCAGGCACGACTCAGGATTTAGCAGCTACCCATGAGCCACGAAATGTGGGTTTGTGCAAACGCAGCAGCAGCTCATTATTGACACTCAGCTTTCTATGGCACATGGTTGGAGGGGAGTCACTTTTAGTGAGTTAAAACCATAGACTGTAAAAATAGTGGATGTAGCAACAATCATTGGTTTGTGAACTGCAGTTTTGAAGCCTCGAGTTTGGCGATTTTGGCCGACGCCATCTTGTTTTTTTTTGTTGGTTTTTTATTACCGGACGTGACGATTTTTGGATGAAAGGTTGAAGCTGGGAAAGTTGCCGCGGCTAAACCAGTGTCGTCTATGGTTTCAATGGCATTGTGCTAAGCTAAACGCCAAGGAGGGAAAATTTCAGATTTTACTGGCGGGTAAACACGGACGTCCAGGTACTGGCGCCATTCATCTGCTTGAACGGCCGTACACAGAAAAAATTGGCAGACTTTCCCTTAAGTTACAAGCTAATGCTAGCGCTAGCTAGATAGCTTGGTTGGTGCTACCGAACACTTCCCTAGACACTTTCAGGCGACCAAAATGTTCCAATCAACTTCGATGAAGTGAAGTGAACACACAGAGAGGGTCAAAGTTTAAGATACAAAGACAACACCCAAAAACAAGTTCAGGTCTACTTTAATGTACACAGCGTCATGGTTAGTGATTGCTAAGCCTCTGTTATGATTGACAGGTCGGCCTGTAGCCACGCCCCTAAAGCATCCCCTGCTTTATGGTCTATTTTAAAATAAATGAGACTATAATTTACAAAATGAACATCATGCTGTATTGAAGAAGAACTTGAAACTAGCGATTAAGGACATAAACTCGTTATTACTGAGTTATAATCAAGTGAGAGGTAGGCTTGTTTTCCCATAGACTTCTATACAATCAGACTCCTTTTTGCAACCAGTGGAGTCGACCCCTGCTGGAAGTTACAATGCAGGTTTAAGGCAGATTCTGCATTGGCTTCACTTCTCAGACCCGGAGGTTTCGTCCATTCTTTTTCACAGTCTATGGATAAAACGTAATAAAAGATACTTTTTGTGTTTTTCAGATATTGTGTTCACATGAATGACTGTGACAGAGGGATGATAAAGCAAAGGGGAGGAAGCAGGTAAACACGAGCTCTACCCTGGTGCGCCGACGCTCCCTGCCATGACCTCTGGGGGCCGACGGGGTGCTGCTGGGGTGAGGGGGAGGAGGCCGAGAGTAGGAATGTAGATTGCTGCTGGCGCTGGAGAGGCAGACCGAAGAGGAGCTGAAAATGACACAGGCCTGTGAGTGGAATGGAGGCTGTTGAGTGCGTAGCACCGATAGCCAACAACACAGAGATTCCAAAGAGCTGTAGTACGTTATGTAGGACAGTATGACACCGGGGCAGTTTGTAGGGCTGGTGTAATATGGCAGATCTAGAAGAAGTGGTGTTCCTGTAATATTGAGGCTAAAAGCTTCAAAGCTAGGTTGTAGCTAACCAAGGTCATTTCCTCAGTTTTGTCTCTGGCTTTTTTTTTTTTTTACAATCAGAGGAATAGTTTACATTCTACACTAACATCCAAATTACATGTTTTCAGCCTGATTTTGATATTTATTTTAGAGTGAAAGTTCTTAGATTTGACATTTTAAATCAAAAATATTAATTCCAATAAAGGTGTTGACCAGAATGATATTCCTATCACTAAGAGGCAGGAATTGAAACTACGTTGTGAAATAGAATTGTGTAAAAAGATTTAAAAACATTTTTTACAGAACATATATTTAAACAGTTAAATGAATTTAGAAAATGTGGAAAAACAACAATTTACAGACTTGTTATAAAGGTCCCATGACATGGTGCTTTTTGGATGCTTTTATATAGGCCTCAGTGGTCCCCTAATACTGTATCTGAAGTCTCTTTTATATAGACCTTATTGGTCCCCTAATACTGTATCTGAAGTCTCTTTTATATAGACCTTAGTGGTCCCCTAATACTGTATCTGAAGTCTCTTTTATATAGACCTTAGTGGTCCCCTAATACTGTATCTGAAGTCTCTTTTATATAGACCTTAGTGGTCCCCTAATACTGTATCTGAATGTCTCTTCCCAAAATACCGCGGGGCTAGAATTACAGCCACTGGAGCCAGTCCCACAATGAGCTTTCCTTAGTATGTGCCATTTCTGTGTCTGTAGCTATTGAGGAGGAGAGAGGGAGGGCGAGGTGGAGGGTGGGGGTGTGGCCTTGACCAACTGCCACTTCGCTCATTTGAAAGCCATGATGTCTCTCTCTCTCTCATGGGTGGGCCAAATTCTCTGGGCGGGCAAAGCAGAGAAAGGGGAGGTAACCTTGCTCCTTATGACCTCATAAGGAGAAGATTCCAGATCGGCCCATCTGAGCTTTCATTTTCTCAAAGGCAGAGCAGGATACCCAGGGCTCGGTTTACACCTATCACCATTTCTAGCCACTGGGGGACCATAGGCAGGCTGGGGGAACACATATTAATGTTAAAAAAACCTCATAAAGTGAAATTTTCATGCCATGGGACCTTAAGTTATTTTTATTTGTTTAAATCTATCTTAAATACATCTAGACGTGCACATATTACTCCTGTTCTCCACACTCTACATTGGCTCCCTGTGCGTTTTAGAATAGATTTTAAGATTTTGTTGTTTGCTTTTAAGGCCTTAAATGGTCTGGCCCCAGAGTATTTGTCTGAAATTTTAACTTTGCGGGAGCACAACCGGTCATTGCGTTCTTCAAATCAGCGAGTTTTAGAAGTGCCTAGGTCAAGGTATAAACGTTGGGGTGATCAGGCTTTTGCAGTTGCTGCCCCGAGACTCTGGAACAAGTTACCCCCTGATATTCGCACTATCACAGATGTAGCTCTTTTTAGGTCCAAACTCAAAACGTATCTGTTCCGTCTGGCCTTTAATACGTAGCAGTGGTGTGACAATTTCATTCTTTTGTTTCTGTGTAACCTTTTCTGATTTTACTGTTTTCTATGTTCATTCTTTCTATTGTATGACATGTGTTTCTGATGTTAAGCACTTTGGATACCTGCTGGTTTTTGTAAAGTGCTATATAAATACATTTTGATTGATTGATTGATTGAAATCTGTGCCACATTACAGCCATATATTATTTGTTATATTCATACTTCCTGAGTGTTTCAGAAGGCAGCGCAGGTACCTGCTGTGAGGAGACTCTTGTAGCAGTGGGCTCTGAGGTCCGGTGGCGATGTGAGCCAGCTGAGTCAGCCAGTGTGTGTCAGGAGGCTGGGCGTGCGCACGTCGCTCCTGGTGGGACACAGCCATGTCCACCTGGTAGACAGGTGGTGCTGTTGGCTCCGCCTCCTCCTGAACCTCCTGCAGGTCTGGGAGGTCGTCTAGGAGGAGAAAACAAACACTTTCAGAATCCGAATACTTCATTGATTCCCCTCAGGGAAATTGTTTAGTTGTAGTAGCTCACAGTCAAAAAGATAAAAAATAAAAAAAAGAGTAAGAAAAGAGCGAGTCAATAAGGTTTCACCAAGTCAAATTTAAGACCTTTTTAAGACCATCATGAATGAAATTTAAGACCTATATCCCAACATCAACTAAGCCCAACATTCAGTTTTCATCAAGCCAAGTATCGCTAAACTTGCACTTCCTCAGAGCTGAAGAATAAAATCTGTCTTATGTCTGTGGTACAACCCGAAAGAGACTCGCGCCAATCACATGAAAGCTGATTGGCTGCAATATAAGTTGCATGTTGGTCTCATTTGTAGTCGTAATACAGCAAAATTATATTTGGACTAGCGAAAGAAAAAGCTACAACACCACGGAATAATAATAAAAAAAAAGAGCATTAGAGGCAGCGTTCCATGGACGTTGGAAAATTAAGACCTGCTTAAAATGATTTAAGACCTAGAACACAATAGAACGGCGAATCGAAGACTTTTGAAGGCCTTAAATATAGATTTTGAAATTTTAGACTTTTTAAAGACCCTGTGGCAAACCCTGATAAAATAATATTGCTACAATAAGAAATAAAAACATTAAGGAGAAGTAAAGTAAGATTAGGTTAAAAAGATTGTTTCTATTTTTTTTTTTGTAATTATTTTTATTGTTTCCATACTGTGTCATTTCATACTCCAATCAGAGTACAACTCCTACTAGTAACAGTATTCCTCTACTCCACAGAATCTTAAACCACACTCATATTTTTACATACCCAGCTCCCCAACCATACACTCTCCATGTTTCCACTCATCCACATATACCATTTATCCACATTCCACTCATCCACATACTGTATACAAAAAAAGATTGTTTTCTATTGTAGTGCAGTGTCAACATAAATACAGTACGAACATAAATAAGCAGTGTGAATATAAGTAGCAGCGGTGAATAATAACAGATATTGCACATGAAACTGATCAATGGTTCAGAAATGAAGTCTTTGAATTGAAAAGCAAACAAACTTGAAGCTATTCATCCATCTGCTGTGTTAAGCCCGGTGCATGCCCGTGCCTTATGTACCGTATTCCATGTAACTGTCACTGGTGGGGAAGCCAGGTGAGGAGGGGAGGCGTTCCTCACAGCAGAGCAGTGATTGGTCTCCATCAGCATCCATCATCACTCCTGAAGGTAAGACCAGACACACGACACCAGATCACAGCGGAGGGAGCACACTCGACTAGTTTTACAGGATGTATTTGTTTAAATTTCACAGCATTTTTTTGTTTGTTTTTTAGCATTTGTTCATAGATTAAAGTGGCCTTTTATTAGCTATAATACATTAGGTTCACATAGTGAGTTACTGAGTAGAATTGCAAAGTATTTTAGTACGGACAGTAATAGTAATAGTTGGTGAATTGAATAAAGAAACAACTTTCTAAACTCAATGCAATCAAATCAATCAAATCGAAGGTTGATTGAAAGATTGATTACTTTCAAATCTAAGCTAAAGACCCACCTTCCTACAATTAATTTTAATTCATTTTCTCATCTCACACTTTGCAATTTTCACCGACGTTTGCCTTGGCGCCGTCACCCTTTGGGTTAGACTTTCGCGGACTCAACTGGTCGTCGGGAGGCTTGGACCCGGTCATAACTGCTTGCAGTTCCCGTTTTCTATGTTTTTTAATTCAGTGTCTTTTGTTTTGTTTTTTGATTTATTCTGTGTAATCTGTAATGCACATTGGGTTGCCTTTGGGTATGAAATGTGCTAGATTAATACATTTGCCTTAATAATTTCATATCATTATCAACACATTGCCTATTATTATATATTTGTATAAAATAATAAGGCTTGCAAACAACAGCTTTTGCAATTTCAGAGATTAGCCTGGCAGTTGGTTGGTAGTGATAAGGAAAGTTCTGTTTACTCAGCTGTATGTCTTCTGTTCTCTGGACAAGCTTTCCAAAGTAAAAAAAAACACCTTATGATGTCACAAAGGTATTACGCCCTGGGCTGGGAAACTACATGTTTTAATGGAATGCCTGTTACAAACAAGAGGTTTATGTGGAGTTTGAAGGACGCAAATGTTGACCAGGCAGGGAGGGTCTAACAAAAGATGCTATAGATGAGTGTTTTTAATAAAAATCTAGCCTCATACTAGGGATTCAAAGTCTGGATATTCCTTTTAATCTGTCTCTTGTAAGTCCCACAACTGTATGGAGTCAAATACTAAATCACTGGAGTACCCTTTTAAGAGTTTTGTGTCAGTAATTATACAGTACCCAGTGTTTCCTCTATGTTGATTTTATAGGGGTGGCCCAACATGGCAAAATTTCTGCCACCACGGTATCAGAAATGTGGCTGTACAAAAAAATGTAGTCGCGGTTGCCTTTTAAATGATCCTGCCGACATAATGCTGGCTGCCGCTCACATTTCAATTTAACAACAAGTAGAACTATTCAGAGGTTATTGGACCCGTCCAGTTTAACTCCACATACTGCTGTGTTGATGTAGTTTATTGTCAAAACGTTTGCTTTCTTCCGAGTCGACTATTAAACGAACAGCTCCACCAAAAACGTCACCGCGGTGGCTCCATTCTAAGTGTAGACCTGTTGTAGATGTTAAGTGCCCTATAGTTCCTCCAAAAAATACAGTTCAATCACAACGGAAAATATGCCTCATTGTGTGTTAATAGAGGTGAATACATATATTTGTTTGTGTTGCAGCGAAGTGTCAGTTCCGTTTCATACGTAAAACATTTGGCGGGGGTTGTTGTTCGGACAGACCTGCCTCCACTGCTTAATAAAATCCTAAAGGAAACACTGAGTACCGATGCGAGTTAACGCTGCAGTGCACTGCTCTGTCGTACCTGTGTGTTCACCCTCAGGCTCAGAACGCCGCATGTTGTGATGTATGGGTTCACTGGACGGCACAGCTGGGGTCACCACCTCCCAAACCATGGTGTCCACACAGGCACTGAAACATGCAGACAGTTCAATAACTGTACATACTCTATAGCCAACACGTCTCACTTTATTAGTATGATAGTAAATGATCAAATTGAAGCATACAGGTAATATATTGTAGGTAGAAATAATAACGCACAGGTAACTCTAAACCTAACTGGCATCAGTATCAACATTAGCCATACTTCAGCCTCGCATAGGTCTCTCTCTCTCACACACACACACACACACACACACACACACACACACACACACACACACACACACACACACACACACACACACACACACACACACACACACACACACACACACACACACACACTGAAACTTAATCCTCCCAATGTATAGGCTATAAATGGTGGTGGTTACATAGGGTAACACTGGGCTAGTTACATAATAATAGCCTACACTAAGTTTAGACACATTCTCAAAGCTCCGGCCTATTTGCCAGTTCACTTTAATGGATAATGGATATAACTGTAAACAATATGTAGAAATATTCCGTTTCGAACATGAAAACATAAGAGCGTGTTCAGTCTTATATTTCACAATATTCTTGTCATGTGACTCATTTCTTGTTTATAAACTTTAGATCCTGCACGCATGCGCAGATAAAAGCCCATTCATTCAGAGAAGGGCATCGATAATACATTTGAAGTAGTTCAAAAGAAGTAAAAAAAAACTAAAAAAAAAAGATAAATAAAAGCACGACATTAACTTGGCAGAACACACTGACCATTATGACATTATCGAGTGTTATTCGATGCTGCTCGTGTCAACGTTTTACACGTCGATAAACTTGAGACGAAGCAACGTTATTTTGTTGTCACGAAACCAAAGTGCCGTTTAGCTAAATACTGAAGTTACGTCGACGAAAACGAGAAAAAAGCTTTAGCGGCTGTGTTTTACCGGACCCATAAACGACATTAAAGAGATTCTGGGTGTGAAAACATGGTTAAGTAGCTACATTAAAATGGACGAGCCATTCTATTGCGCAAATGTAGTTACCACAAAACAACTCGTCAACAATGAAGCTTCGCGGAGAGAGCAGCGAAACTGCATTTAAGCCCAAAATTAAACGTTGTCAGTTTCACATTATTACACGTGCACCAGGTTCAGGAGTGAATCATTCATTTGGTGTAATTACGTCTTAAATGTAACGCTTTAAACCCCATAAATATTTAAATTAACTTCTCTCAACTCACCAAAACAGTCGCCTTGTACGGGTAAAGGGGGCTGGTATAAACACATTTTCTCCAGCGATCCTATTGGCCAAACCTGATGTTATTCTACAGCTCCTCACGTCCTCATTGGTCAGTTCAGTGCAGCTCGTTCTCTTTATTATGATCGCCACAACAATAAAACATTGGGTGGGTTAAAATGATGAAAGATGGCTTAACCAAAAGTACCACAGGTGGTGACAATTAAAAAACATCTCATCTCCTGTGTAATGAACCTGGCTTCTTTTTAGAGTAAATACAGTATTTTGTATCAACAAGATAGGTAAAACATTTTTTTTATATATATATATTATCTCACAAAGCAGATTATGTAATAGCAATTTAAAGAACTGAAATGTTCATAATACAATATTCACATTCAGACTAAAAACATGTAGTGTAGTGCTGGTGTGTCATGATAAAATGAACAATAAAAATAAGGTTTAAAAACATAGACATAGAGATAGCCTTCAGCACAATTGCCACACATGCAGAGCAACTAGTACAACAGGTAGTTTAAGTCAAGTAACCTAGTCAAAGACAATGGCCTTCTCCCGTGTTTCAGACACGTTTGTAACCCTTTAATTGTACCCATGTAGAAGTACTGTTACAGTTAAAGTTGTTTACAATAACATGTAATCAAGAAATGCAAGTATAAATAACGGTAAAAAAAAAAAAAAATAATAATAAAAAAGTACACTTTTTTGGCGTTGAACATTGAGTGATATAGAGATGGTCCAATCTAAGTTCGAGTCCCTATATCTATCAAATACATCCTTAGTTCAGTCAAGTTAAGACAGTAGTAAAAAATATTGTAATTATAATATATAATAAATAATCTACGGAAGCCGAGAACACGAGATTGGCTTAAAAACTAATTGCAAGCATAGACTGTCTCGGTTTCCGTAACAATCATATAATCAATATGTACATGTTGTTATTATTAAGATGATTAAATATATATATATATATATATCAAGAGTAACATCAGTATTGGTTAAAAAAGATGAGTATGAACAGTTTTGTGGTCAGGAGATCCTTGATGCTGGTGGAGCTGACCCTTGGCAGAAGTAGAATTGTGAGTGTTCACTGCCCTCCAGTGGTCACTGTAAGGAACTGCATCAAGGCGGCACACGTCAAGTTAGACATGATTACAACACTTTCAGGCCAATCATTCACCAAAATTAAATCAATAAGAAATAATAAAATAAATTATAATAAATAATCCTCGAACTGAAGCAATCTAAAATATTTAACAAAAATATTTATAACATGGTGATCATGTTAATTGTTTTCTAGTTGCCAAAAACTACAATTACACATTCTTTAATAGGAATATTTATTATTAGTCATTTAATTGGCTTATTAACGAGAACATATGAACTATTCCATATCGTTAAACAGTTCCATTCCTTCTGTTACATACATTTTGACCACCAACTTTAAACCAGAAAATTAAAATATGGCTGTGTGCATGTCTACCCTTCATTTAATTTTTTAATTTTTTTAAACTGTACGTGATTTATTTTGAAGAGAAAAGCCGGAAGTATTTTTCTCGTTATCCGGCGAGCTTGACAACCTTCCTGAGTTGAACCGCAGCGACTTTGCCTACGAACTATTTTGACTCTGGTTTTAGGTCTCTTCATATAGCATAAATGCCGAAACTTTTGAAAAAAGCTCCAGGTTTCGTTGCCGCCTGCGTCTGCGTTCGTTGGTGAGTCATAAAAACGTTTTTGTATTGCAAAATTGACGCCTCTCTTTACGATTATTATGGCATCTGTAAATTACCGTTACATTCGCCCCAGACTAACAGTTCCGCTATGGTTGCTTTAAGCTACCGATACTGACCTAATAACGCGTATGACACAGTCGTTAGAACAGCAGACTGTGTGACTTAGCTTATATACTGTCTATGGACTTAGCTAGTACAGTTCTAGTTTAGGCTACAACCACGCATATATATCCGTGTTGAGTTTTGTTTCCTGCTTTTAAAACTTCCTCTGCTGGTGTAAAATAAGCAGAAGGGAAACTCCGCTTAATCCTGTGACTTATTTCAGTCAACTAAGATCATAGTTTGTTTAAAAAAATACTTTAATAAGGCTGTCATCATGGCGCACTGCTTTTTTTTAAATATAGTTTTCCTAAATTGTGCAAAGGAAATGGCACATTTTCCTTTAAAATGGGTTTCATTGGTTTGCCCTAGTTGTTTTACAAAAAAATTAAAACAACAAATAAAATAAAATAAGAAAGCAATGCTTTGGGACCGTCTCAGTCAATAATCCCCTCTTTAGCTGTAGCTAGTTATTATTAATAGTCATTCATTCATGCTTGCCAGTAGTAAAACGTTAAATTCACTGCCAGACACATACCACAGGCCATCTCTATCTGTGTCTCACTGGGACTGGGTTGAAGACTGCTGACTGCAGTTTGAAGCTCAAACGATTAGTCGGTTAGTCAACAAGGCGATTTACATCAAACGAAATGGGCAACTATTTTAGAATTGATTAATTGTTTAAACAAAAAAATGTCCATCTCTCTCTGGATTCTAGCCTCTCATAATGTGAGGAGTGGCTGCGTTTTATATGATATCAAACTGATACCAATCTTTGGGCTTTGGACTTTTAGTCGGACTGGAAAATTATGACAGACATTTATTTTATTGTTTTCTGACAATTCATAAACAAAACCATTAAAAGATGTGCTGATTAATCGATGAAGAAAATAGTCCTTACTGAGAAGTGTTTTTTTTTTTTTAAGATTATTTTTTGGGCATTTTCAGCCTTTCTTTTGATAGGACAGCTGAAGACATGGAGAAGAGGAATGACATGCAGCAAAGGGCTGCAGGTCGAAGTCGAACCCTGGCCTGCTGCGTCGAGGAGTAAACCTCTATACATGGGCGCCCGCTCCACCAACTGAGCTCTCCGGGCGCCCCGAGCAGGGTGTTTTTAATCTTTACATCCAATTACAGAAACAAGACTTTCAAAAAGCAGCTGAAATGAAAAGAGTTCATAGATCAGTGTTCCCTGATGGATAGGTGGCTGGTATTACAAATATCTATCTCTCTATCAATATATAGTCATTTATCTGGTGGGGGATTATTGGCACTACTGTCACTTGTTCTTTGATCAACCTGCCTCTAAAGGAAGGTGAGGTGTGTACTGGATCGTAAGAGATTTCTATCTGCCCCCCCCCCCCACCAGCTAGGCGATGGACGGGCAGCAGATCCCGGTGAGCGACCAAGAACCCAAAGCCCTGCGAGAAGACACGCGGAGGAGGAGGAGAAAGAAGGCCATCATGTCGTCGTCCTGCACCTCCATGGATCAGATCAGCGTTGAGTTCGTCCTGCCCACCTCGGCGCGGGGCGGAAACAGCCCCGACACCCTGCAGCTGGAGGTGGCTGGAAACACGTGGAACGGCTTAGTTATGGAATAGCTACCGGATACTGGGGTTATTCTCAATCAGGCTGATGAGGGCTGGGTTTGCAAAACATATCCAACATTAACATACCAATACTGTAACGCCGATACCGTGCCCTACTTTTGCGATACCAGTGTTCTACAAAACAAAAAAAAAATGAAAACAACATACAAAACTTTAATTTTTTTTATTTTTTTGAGCGCCTTTTTTCTGCCTTCTCATAGCGTAGAGTTTTTCCTGCCTGCCTCTACGACATGTAACGCTAGACAGCCAATCACAAACATTCTTAGATCTTGGTACGAGCATGTTGCGTGCTGATTGGCTCACTGACGCTGATGAGATTTACTCCTTAAGTATTGAAATTTGGTGTTGAATGACATTACTCGATACTTTAGAGGCAATTCGGTCGGTGCCTAAAAAGTATCAAATTCAGTACCCAGCCCTGATCATGATGGACGTTAAAATGGCACTCTCAGTGGCTTTAAACATGCATTATATTTCAGGGTTCAATGTTAAGTTTTTTTTTTTCACTTGCCCGAAAACTAATTCTACTTGCACAAAGTAAATTTATACTAGCCCCCACACAAATAGTTTTTTTTAATTAGTGGTTATCAAATAATGAAGACAGCCGCCAGTCACGCGTCACTAGCGCCATCTCAATTCTTGATTGGCCAACGGCACATTCAAAATCAAATCATTCAACAGCCATTCTCCGACGTGGGCAAGGGGAGTGGGCGGGCAAGAGAACGATAATATCATTTATGATATTAGGGCTGCAGGATATGAGGAAAATATGCGGTAACACTTTACTTGAAGGTATCTACATAAGAGTGACATGACACTGTCATGACACACGAACCCTAACCCTAACCATAACTTGTCATGACACAAACCGAAAAGAAGCGTTACGTCATAAACGTTTATGACTTGTTTATAATGTGAATGACACGTTCATGACAGTGTCATGTCACTCTTATGTAGCTACCTTCAAGTAAAGTGTAACCAAATATGCAATATGCGATAATGTTGAATAGCGCGATAACGATGTTACTCGCGATACATAAACAGATGTTAAAATGTACTCAGTTCTGCGTTTCTGCTGCTTTCTGCTACAATACAACAAATTGCTCGAGGAATTTCCAACAAAACAAATAAAATAATTTGAATATAAAAGGTAGCAATAAAAAAAAAAAAGAATCACAGTTACATTTTAATGTTAATTCGCAATGTGTTTATTACACCGGTTGATATTGCGATGACGATAAAAAACCCCCCCGATATATTGTGCTGTATATGTGATAAGATGAAGATCGGAAAAAAATGATTGAAACCCAACCGGGCAAGTGGGTTGTTGTATTCACTTGCCCGAAGTGGCGTTTTACTTGCCCGGGGCCATCGGGCAGCCCTAATCGTTGAAGCCTGTTGTTTCTTGTCTCGCAGGTGAAAGCCCAGGTGTGGCTGAAGGCGGTGACTTTAAACCTCTGTCCTGACTTCTACCAGCGCTTCTCCCCCGACCACTGCATCCTGCTCTACCAGAAGAAAGGCAACGTGTGCGAGATCTACGACAAGCACCAGGTGTTCCAGACGCTGGACTGCATCTGTTACTGGAGAGGTACGGCGCCAACCGCCGACGCAACAACGTAGTCAGAAACGGAGGCATTCTGTTGGGATGATGAATTAGGATTGGGCATCGAGGACCGATTCCCACTTGGAATCGTTTCAAAAATTATTATTCCAATGGAATCCTTCTTTAAAATATTTGTTATACTTTTATTGCAATTCCATCACTTAAATAACAATCCATTACCGTACGAAGCAGTACCATTATCATTCCCCCTTTTTTTTTTTTTTTTTATATGTATGTATGTACATATCTATGTAGTCCAACCAGTGCTGATAATAATAATAATAATAATAATAATAATAATAATAATAAAATAACAAAAGCAACCCCATAGCGAAAAAATATATAAATTAATAAAATAATAAAATAAAAAAAATAAAAATAAACATACATACATACATACACATACATCTGCACCCCTATACCCTTCTAGTCATATATGTATACATACAGTGCCTTGCGAAAGTATTCGGCCCCCTTGAACGTTTCGACCTTTTGCCACATTTCAGGCCTCAAACATAAAGATATAAAACTGTAATTTTTTGTGAAGAATCAACAACAAGTGGGTCCCAATTATGAAGTGGAACAAAATTCATTGGCTATTTCAAACTTTTTTAACAAATAAAAACTGAAAGTGGGCGAAGTGCAAAATTATTCAGCCCCTTTACTTTCAGTGCAGCAAACTCTCCAGAAGTTCAGTGAGGATCCCGAATGATGCTCAATGTTGACCTAAATGACTAATGATGATAAATAGAATCCAGCTGTGTGTAATCAAGTCTCCGTTTATAAATGCACCTGCTCTGTGATAGTCTCAGAGGTCTGTGTAAAGCGAGAGAGCATCATGAAGAACAAGGAACACACCAGGCAGGTCCGAGATACTGTTGCGGAGAAGTTTAAAGCCGATTTGGATACAAAAAGATTTCCCAAGCTTTAAACATCCCAAGGAGCACTGTGCAAGCGATAATATTGAAATGGAAGGAGTATCAGACCACTACAAATCTAATAAGACCCGGCCGTCCCTCTAAACTTTCAGCTCATACAATGAGAAGACTGATCAGAGATGCAGCCAAGAGGCCCATGATCACTCTGGATGAACTGCAGAGATTACAGCTGAGGTGGGAGACTCTGTCCATAGGACAACAATCAGTCGTATACTGCACAAATCTGGCCTTTATGGAAGAGTGGCAAGAAGAAAGCCATTTCTTAAAGATATCCATAAAAGTGTCGTTTAAAGTTTGCCAAAAGCCACCTGGGAGACACACCAAACATGTGGAAGAAGGTGCTGTGGTCAGATGAAACCAAAATCAAACTTTTGGCAACAATGCAAAACGTTATGTTTGGCGTAAAAGCAACACAGCTCATCACCCTGAACACACCATCCCCACTGTCAAACATGGTGGTGGCAGCATCATGGTTTGGGCCTGCTTTTCTTCAGCAGGGACAGGGAAGATGGTTAAAATTGATGGGAAGATGGATGGAGCCAAATACAGGACCATTCTGGAAGAAAACCTGATGGAGTCTGCAAAAGACCTGAGACTGGGACGGAGATTTGTCTTCCAACAAGACAATGATCCAAAACATAAAGCAAAATCTACAATGGAATGGTTCACAAATAAACATATCCAGGTGTTAGAATGGCCAAGTCAAAGTCCAGACCTGAATCCAATCGAGAATCTGTGGAAAGAACTGAAAACTGCTGTTCACAAACGCTCTCCATCCAACCTCACTGAGCTCGAGCTGTTTTGCAAGGAGGAATGGGCAAAAATGTCAGTCTCTCGATGTGCAAAACTGATAGAGACATACCCCGCAACTTACAGCTGTAATGGCGCCGCAAAAGGTGGCGCTACAAAGTATTAACTTAAGGGGCTGAATAATTTTGCACGCCCAATATTTCAGTTTTTTATTTGTTTAAAAGGTTTGAAATATCCAATAAATTTCGTTCCACTTCATGATTGTGTCCCACTTGTTGTTGATTCTTCACAAAAAATTACAGTTTTATATCTTTATGTTTGAGGCCTGAAATGTGGCAAAAGGTCGAAAAGTTCAAGGGGGCCGAATACTTTCGCAAGGCACTGTATATACATACAATATATGCATACATCCCGTGGCCCGAGGACAACAGGAGGGTTAAGAGTACAATTTTGGAATGTTTCCAGGAAGTTAATTGTTGATGATGATGATGATGAAGCATGAATGATGTAAAAAAAAAACATGCGTGTTGTGTTTTTTAAAAGCCCTGAAGAAAGACGTGGGGCGGATCCAGCTGGTTCCCCGTCCGCAGCCCTCGGACGAGTCCCAGCAGTACCAGCGCTACCTCAACTACCTGATCGGCTACGACGTGACCGATGTCAGCAACGTGCACGACGACGAGCTGGAGTTCACCCGCAGGAAGCTGCTGACGCCGCGACGCATCCAGCTGGCTGACCGCGACGCAAAACTCTACTCCATGGACCCCTGGGTCACCCGCAAGCCGCTGCCTGAGCACCTGCTCAGCAAGGTGTGTGTGTGTGTGTGTGTGTGTGTGTGTGTGTGTGTGTGTGTGTGTGTGTGTGTGTGTGTGTGTGTAAGATAGACTTTATTAATCCCACACTGGGGAAATTCAGCAGCTCAAAAGAAAAAAAAACTACACATCAGAATAACACAAATACATATTAAGTAGACATAGGAGAACAAATATAATAATAGTATATAATACTATTAGTATATTAGTATATAATAAAGTATAATAAATAGAACAAATAGAATTAGTTATAATAATAAAAATAATAATAGTAGTAATTAAGCAAACATATTTACCAAATAAACATCCTTATATAAACAGACAGTATATAAACACAGATATACAGATGAGTAAGGTGCGGATGAATAGAGATGACATACTGCACAGTTGGAGGTAACACAGAGTAATAAATATATATGCATTGTGTGTGTGTGTGTGTGTGTGTGTGTGTGTGTGTGTGTGTGTGTGTGTGTGTGTGTATGTGTGTGTGTCGGTTGATGGTTGAGTTCAGTGTTTCCAAAACACATTGTTGGCCGTTACGCTCTATATAGAATGAATTTGCAATATTGTCTGTAAGTAAAGCAAATCTTGCCCGTGTAAACTTCTATTCATGTCAAAGTTCTTCCAGTGAAATGATCTTGCTGTCCCGAGACCTGCAGCTTTACAAGCTCACCAACAACGAACAAAAACCTCAACCTGAACATTTTCTTTTATTGTATTTTCACTCACTCTTTTGTCCGTCCATGTGTTGCTCCTTCAGATCAGTAACGGTCACATCCTGGTGGTGATCCACATCGGCACGGCCAGCCAGACCATCAAGGTCTCCATCGACAACACGCCAGCACAGGTACCCAATGTAGACACCAGTCATTTCTCTTCTCTTACTCTACCATTCTTTTCATTTGTATTAGTTAGTTTTTCACTTTATTCACATATGATACTTATACAAATCTCAACCCTAGTAAATACTAGGGCTGCATAATATATCATTTTTTTTTTTACCGCGATATCAACTGCCGCAATAAAGGCTGCGAAATATCGCGAAAGACACTCCAATTTTTTTTATCAGTAGAAAATTGCACTTTAAAATGTAACTGGCATTCTTTTTTTAGTGGTGCTTTTTATATTCATTTCAATGTTCAATTTGTTCAATAAAAGCATGTTGGGAATGATTTCCTTTCATTTGTTTTGAATTCAACAAGCAATTTGTTGTATTTTAGCCAAATACGGAAATCAGCAGAACTGAGAACACTTCAATATCTGTTTATTTATCGCGATTATATTAGAGATGCACCGATTGACCGGCCAGTGACCGGAATCGGACGATTTTCACGTGCTCGGCCATGACCGGCGACCGGCCGGTCAGTCTGACATATGCCGATTTTATGCCGGTCAAATGCACTCGGGCGCCGCATGATTAACACCGCACAAGATCAGCGCACCGCCGCTCAATCAGCTGTTTATGAAATGTTATAAAGTCGTCACTAAAAACAGAATTGCCCTACGGGGATAAATAAAGTTGTTTGAATTGAATTGAATTGATTATACACGGGTCTGCAGAGCCGTCTGCTCTGCTGATCTCAGCCGCTCTCTCTCTCCCCTCTGATGCCAATAAGTGGAACATGAAAACCGCGGGTCCCGTGAAATATGACAGCTACAGTTTATTGGAAAATAGCGTTGGGCACACTGACTTTGATGAATTTTTGCTGTTGATCAGACCCCAGATGAGGCAAGAAGCTAACGTTAGCAAACGCTGTGTTGACTGTCCCTCTGCCTCTGATGTCCGGCTGCAAGAGACGCTGTGTTAAAAAAAAAGAAGAGAGACGCTGTATTCCTCCGACACGCTGTATTAACGTTACTATTTAAAACGCTTTCCAGGTTAGTGGGGATGCATACCGCTCAAAACCAACAGTAATCTTCCCCCAGCGTTTAGTTTGTTGCTAAACTGTGTGTAAAATGAGTGGTGACGTTTATGTTTTCAGGTAACGTTACTGTTGACGTTCAAACAGGCCTGTGTGTGTGTTTTGAGAAATATCTTTATACTGCAAGGCTATATTTATTATATTAAGTTGGTTATTGGATGTGAAAAGAAGGAAATGGTTCTAACATTGCTCTTTAGATGTGTGTAAATTTCCCACACCAGGAGTAATTTATATAGTTCTATTTTATAGTGATCCATTATCTGTTCAAAAAATGTTCTATGCAAAATGTAAAATGTTCTATTTAAGAAAAGATAGAAAAGAAATATTTGTGTGTGCTGTAAAGTGGTTAAAAAAAATGAAATCGGAATCGGCTAAAATCGGTATCGGCAGGTCAAACTCAAAGAAAATCGGAATCGGCCTAGAAAGCTCTGATCGGTGCATCTTTAGATTATATAGTTATTGCGATATTTAATAACATTATCACATATTTTCCTCATATCAGGCAGCCCTAGTAAATACATACAGCTAGTGTAGAGATTTTTTTCCCCAATGTTGAACATGACGCTGTACCATTTTCTGACAGTTTTCCATCTTGTTTAGGTATTGGTGAGCTTTCTCGCCAAGACCGCAAATAAGAGAAGTTTGCTGGGCATTCCTGACAACATGTGCGAGGCCGACTTTGTGCTACGTGTGTGTGGAAGGTATGTCGGAGGCTAAAACGCACCACAGCTACTTAGACATGGAGTCATTGTAATAAAGTTTGCTTTGAAGTATAAGCGTAATTCACTGGATTGTGTTACAGAGGGTAGTTTTAAGCAGACAATCAATAATATGTCAGGTTTTAACAACTTGAAAGTGAGCTTATCGGTGTCTGTTAACACAGGGAGGAGTACCTGTACGGGGATAAACCGCTGCAGGACTTCAACTGGATCCGTCAGTGTCTGAAGAACGGGGAGGAAATCCACCTGGTTCTAGAGGCGCCACCTGATACAGACCTGGATCTGGTTCAGAAGGAGGACTGGGCACAAGTGGACGACTGCACCGGAGTCGCAGGTAAGCCTACTGCGTTTGTTACATCATGATGTATCAATTCCAATTTCTTGAGATATGGTACATGTAAACACAGTCCACGTTTGATACTGATAATTGTCCTCCCAACTTTTTGTCCCCGTAGGTACCCATGAGCAGTTGACCATCGATGAGAAGGACCATGAACGAGTGTTCACCATCTCCATGTGGGACTGTAACAGGAAGTTCCGAGTGAAGGTGCTGGGTATTGACATCCCATCTCTCCCCAAAATCCCAGAGTTTATTGTCTTCGTAGAAGCCAGCATCTTCCACGGCCAGCAGCTTTTAGCCCAGGTAATCGAAAACTTCATCAGATGATGGCGGCCGTGATCCACTGTATATTGATTTTAGGACAGCAAAGTCATGACATATACTGTATATTTTTACGTCTGCCCTTTCTTGTTCCATTTCTCCACTTTCTCCACTTATTTTAAAACTGTAAATGGGGAAATTACAGTTTACACTATGTTGTTATTACACCCTACACACACACGCCTGAAATACACACAAACACACACACACATGCTCAGGTCCTTTTACATGCACAAATGGAGAGATGTGCATGTGCTGGACAGGTGCCCTGAGCGGTTGGTGGTGGGGGGGGGGGTGACTGCCTTGCTCAAGAGCACCTTGGCAGTGCCCAGGTGGTGAACTGGCTATCAGTCCACACTCTGTACTTTTGTACATACGGGGACTTGAACCCACGATAACTTTAATCAGAACTGAGAACCACACCTATCTCCATTGAGCAGTTGAATGTTGGCTTTGTAACCAACAATTTCAGGAAGAACTCGTTTTCCAAAACACAGACAGTGAGTTTTGGACAGCAGAGCTAGCAGAGTTTAACCCTGTCTTTGCTCTCTCAGGAGAGGACGTCCTCTAAAACCTTCAATGAAGAAGTGCTGTGGAACTGCTGGTTGGAGTTTAACATTAAGATCAAGGACCTGCCTAAAGGAGCACGACTCAACCTCCAGGTGAACATTTCATTCAGATGCCGTGGAGATGAATAAAATATCTTTGTACTCTGTTACTAACTGTTAGTGCTCTACTGTTTTTTTTTGTTTTTTTCACCCAGGTGGTCTGCGGGAAGCAGTCCCAGACGCCAAACTCCAAGGGATCCTCCGCCTACCAGGATAATACAGCGGGAACAGGCAGTCACGATGGTGAGGTCTACAACATTTGGTTGCCTGTAGGGCTGCAACTAACAGTTATTTTCATTGTTGATTAATCTGTCGATCATTTTTTCGATTAAAAAATTAGTTGTTTGCTAAAATGTCAGAAAATGGTGAAAAGTGTCGATCAGTGTTTCCCAAAGCCCAAGATGACGTCCTCAAGTGTCTTGTTTTGTCCACAACTCAAAGATATTCAATTTACTGTCCCAGAGGAGAGAAGAAACTAGAACAATATTCACATTTAACAAGCTGGAATCAGAGAATTTTGAAAGAAACTCCAAACGATTAATCAAATAGTTTGCGATTAATTGATTAATTGATTGACAACTAATTGATTAATCTTTGCAGCTCTAGTGTCCTCCATTAATTGGAAATCCAGATTCAGAGCAACACTAGTGTTCTTTGTTTGGGATCTTCTGTGTGCTTTTCAAGAATGTTTTCTAAAACCTTCCAGCATACAGGACCTGTTAGTAGCAGTTTACCTCACTGGATCAATCAGTGATAAAAACACAAGAAAGATTAGCTTTGTTAGCTTTTGTACTCTACTTCTGCCATTTTTTTTTCTGAAAAGATTACCTAAACCGATTAATCGCTTATCAAAATAGTTGGCGATTAATTTAATAGTTGACAACTAATCGATTAATCGATTGATCTTTGCAGCTCTAGTTGCTACAGTATAGTTGTTGCTACAGTGTAGTTGCCCGCTGTAGTCTGGCTCTGTCTGAGGTTTCTGCCTAAAAGGGAGTTTTTCCTCACCACTGTCGCACTAAATGCTTGCTCTTGGGGGTATTATTGGAATTGTTGGGTCTTTTTAAATTATAGAGTGTGGTCTAGACCTACTCTATCGGTAAAGTGTGTTGAGATAACTCTTGTTATGATTTGATACTATAAATAGAATTGAATTGAATTGAATTGTATCATGCTGTTGGTCATTCGAGCGAGGCTCTGTATCCGTCTGTTTTTTTCCCGTTTGTCAGGAAAGATCAAGAGCCGTCTTCTGTACTACGTCAACCTGCTGCTGATCGACCACCGCTCCCTGCTGCGCCAGGGCGAGTTCATCCTCCACATGTGGAAAATGCCCGAGAAGAGCGAGGAGAGCAGCAGCAGCATCAACGCAGACAAGCTCACCTCGGCCACCAACCCCGACAAGGCCTCGGCCATGGCCGTCGCCATCCTGCTGGACAAGTATTGCTACCCCGTGGTGCTGCCCAAGAGTCGGGACGTGGGCCGGGACGCCGCCGCTGCTGCCGCCGCCGCCGGCTGCGAGGAGGCCGAGGCAGGGGAGCGCGGTCAGAGAGAGATGCCCAACCACCTGAAGAAACAGTTTGCGGCGATCGTGGCCACAGACCCCCTGCATCCGCTCAGCCCTGAAGACAAAGAGCTGCTGTGGCACTTCAGGCATGAGTGTATGCGCGACCCCAGGTAGTTTTTTTATTAATTTCTAGACTATATCCACGACGTTCCACTACCAGGATTGTTCCAGTGTCGCCGGATATTCCGCTGGATGTCCCTAATTTCGGCCACATGTCCGTTACCTTCCTCTTTCGCGTTCTAAACTCCGGTGCGTTTCTGAGGACTATGGTTAACTGCTCCTCAGATCTCTGCAGGGTAAATCCAGACAGCTAGCTAGACTATCTGTCCAATCTGAGTTTTCTGTTGCACGATTAAACTACTTTTAAGCGTACACATGTTCCACCAAAACAAGTTCCTGCGGCACCGTGGGTCCGTCCGGCGCCGCCCAAGACGATTGCGATTGGTTTAAAGAAATGCCAATAAACCAGAGCATGTTTTTCTCCCATCGTGGAGGAAGGTCTGGCAGTGCGAGACTTAATCTGTTTCCAAAGAAAATGGACTACTAAATCAGAAATCAGAAATCAGAAAAGATTTTATTGCCAAGTAAGTAACACTTAAAAGGAATTTGCCTTGGTGGTTTGGTGCATACATAAACAAACATATGAAACATCAATATGACATTTTAGTGGCGATTTTAGATTGAACAAAAACAAACAAAACAAACTCAAAACCAAACCAGCCACTGAGGCACAGAAGGAGTGAACCTTACGCAGCAATAGAAAGGTTTATCGTCCAGGCAGAGATGGCATTTTGTGAGGTTTATTTTTCCCAGTTTTTCGGCAAACAAACATTTTAACAAAGGAACAATGGTGTCTCCAGGATAAAAAAGCATCAGCCCTCCCTGCTCACTCATACATGTAGACTTCAGCTGGTGGCTCAGGCTGCGTGGTACTTTCAAATCAAAAGCACTAGCAAATACTTCACCAAAATAAAGATACCAATGATATAATCAAACTTCTGTAGCTGTATAATTCAAACAAAAAACAAAATTAGTAAATATTTAACTATTAAATATAGCAAAACAATGAATAGCTCCAACAGAAATAAACAATAAATACATAAACAAATATAGAATCCAGAATGTGGGATATATAAATGTTACAAACAGGGTTCCAAGAGTCATGGAATTAAAGTAAAATCCTTGAAAGTTATGGAAAAGTCATGGAATTTTGTTGTTTGATGAAATGAATTGTTACATTAATATTCCGTGGATAACCTTCCACGTATTACTTCCTGTGTGTGTGTGTGTGTGTGTGTGTGTGTATGTGTATGTTTGAATCTGATATGTTTGAGTGTACATTTAATATTTCATGGCTCTCTAATGACTCTTGCTATTTGAGCCATGTCTAATGACCCATGTCATTAGAGAGCCAATTAATAATACATAGTATGTATATGTATACGTTGTTTTTCAGACATGAAAAAGGTTTTCATATAATAATTTCATTTGGAGTAAACTATATACTACACAGTTATGTTATACGTTGTGAATGTTCATGGAAATTGTATTATTGGTCCTTTTTAAAAAAGTCATGGAAAAGTTTAGAAATTTTGTCCATGAAAAAGGGTGGGAAGCCTGTTTATAATGATTGTGTTTTAGCTCTAATTGTCTCTTCATGACTTCCTGTCTTCAGGGCTTACCCAAAGCTCCTGAGTTCAGTCAGGTGGGGGAAACAGGAAGATGTTTTGGCAACACACCGTCTGTTGGAGCGCAGCAGCGCGTGGGACAGCAGGTAAAAGGGCGCTTGCAGTGCCACTACATGTGTCTGTCCTTTGTAGCGTCAGTGTCCCATCACGTGTCCTCATGTTGTCCCTGTCCAGTGGTCTGGATGTGGGTCTGGCCATGCAGCTGCTGGACTGCCACTACTCGGATGCTCAGGTTCGCTCGATGGCCGTCAGGAAGCTGGAGACTCTGGAAGATGACGATGTGCTCCGATACCTTCTGCAGCTCGTGCAGGTGTGTGTTCTTTGCTATTTTTGATTTCTTAATTTTTTTTTATGATGACGAAATGCTTCTTCCAGTAACTCTCCTGTTCCGGGACGCCCTGACAGCTCCCCTGGTAGCGCCAGGGCTGCACGATAGGAGGAAAATATCTTATTGCGATTATTTTGACTGATATTGCGATTGCCACGATATTGGAGGGAATTATCTTTTTTTCATAATTTTCATTGAAGAATAATAAAAAATTTTAAATCAAAATGATCATATTGTGATTTTTGCGAGGATCTGTATAAAACAAAGATGTTTTCTTTAGTTTGTAGGATAAGATTTGTAGGCCAGGACGTCTCTGCAGCACCTCTATACTGAATTCAGAATGGTTTAACAAATATCGCGCCCCTCCCCCCCTGCAATTTGGGTATTGCCCAAGTCCATATTGCGATTTCAATAAAAATTGCGATTAATTGTGCAGTCCTAGCGTGCGCCCAATGTACCAAGGCTCAGTCCTTACCGCAGCGGCCCAGGGTTCGAATCCGACCTGCAGCCCTTTGCTAGACTGGGTAAACCCAGCCCGATCAGCTCAGCTCAGGTTGGAAACCTGTACGTTTTTCTATCCTGCTTTCCATAGTTGACCCTGTGTGCAACTTTGCATGAGCCACATGAATTATGAGCTGCGGCCAACAAAGGGCCCTTTTGGTCTGATAGGGAAATGACCACCTCTAGTAAGTACAGTATACTGTTGTTTCTGTATTATATGGGCTTTAGTGATATGTGGGCAGTGTCTTTCCAGAATATATTTATACACATAGAAAAATATATTGCTGCTGTGTTTGAAATACCGATTCAGATTCTTTCCAAAAAAGAATGATAATTTGCTTTGCAAAGGTGTCACACTGACTCAGAACAGGTAGCATATGTGTCAATCTATTAGTTATATTTTCAGATAATGTGTATTCTTGTATTTGTATTTGTCAACTAAGCACTGCAAAACTTTGAGGACATTATAGACTCAATCACTCGTTGAGGTTCGATTAAATTAGATATTCATTGTGAGCTATATATTGAAGTCATTCAATCTGAAACGTAGGTGATGAATTAATTGATCACAAAATATAAATTAGCAGTCGCATCCCTAGTCTACAATATAGATGTGTTTCATTGAAGACATCGTGTTCCTGTAGCTGCCAAAATTGCAGTAAAATGTTTTTAGTTCTCAGATTACGTGATCAAAACATCAAGGAACCAGTTTCACTGCACTGCTGTTGTTTTCTTTGCTCCTCTGTCTACTATCTGTCTGAGCTGTTTAATCACACTCTGCTTCCTTCAGTTTGAAAACATTTGAATAGCAGTCCTGTGTGAGCACAGTGAGCTCCGTTTTTGCACCGCACTTCCTTTAACTGTCGCCGTCCACTTTCTGCCTCGCCACACTGTAACCTCAGTCTGTTAAAGGTACCCTGTCAAGTTTTTATGGGCAACTTTTTTGTGTGTGTACATTTTCTGTGTCCCTGAGGCCTTGAACCCTTTTTTATGGACTTCCTACCTCATAAAACCTTTACAAAGCCTGTTTATACAAGTAGATTTGACCAGGCAATCTGATTGGTCATTCAGAACGTGCTCAAATCAGCATGACAGCACACCAAGGGCTGTTTTAACACCCTTTTGTCTCAGAACTGTGGCCTCCAAACGAAAAACAAAATGTGACAACACTAAAAAATATTACTCGGCCATTTCCATGTCAACGTTACAGAGTTGAGTCAAATTTGAATGTTTTATTATTAATGAAAATAAATTACCAACCACAGTGGAACACACAGAAGCTCTCCAACATATTCATATATCAAGTGATTCATCAGATTAAACAACTCATTTCTTTAATTTAAATTTTTTTCTTTTTTACAATGCAACATCATCTTAAGGTCCTCTTCTTCTGAACCAGCTTATTTTCAGATTTCCTCCATGGGGTTTTTGAGTGTAGTCAGTGGGGTTTTGAATGGGTTTCATGATGGCAGTAATAGTTTATTTTGTGTGTGTGTGTGTGTGTGTGTGTGTGTGTGTGTGTGTGTGTGTGTGTGTGTGTGTGTGTGTGTGTGTGTGTGTGTGTGTGTGTGTGTGTGTGTGTGTGTCCTGCAGGCGGTCAAGTTTGAGCCCTACCATGACAGTGCCCTGGTCAGGTTCCTGCTGAAGACAGCTCTGAGGGTAAGCAGGGCCAACCTCTGTCTCTGTCTCTTTGTCACACTGTCTTAACAGTGTTTGCAGTGTATCGTGATTGTGTGCGTGTGTCCTGTGGTTTCTGTCTGTCTGCCCATTCATCTCTCTCTATGTGTTTTTGTCTTTCTCCCAATGATGAAAAGAGTTCGTCAAATATCAGAAAAGCCTCTGATGCTGCCTAAAATGCTGGTATCGGAAAGTAGACTGATATTTATGTACAGATCCGATACCACGTAATTTAGCCCAGAAGGAAATCTACTTTCCGTTATGACTCACCGTCAAACTAGATAAAAGAAAGTTCTCTGGCATTCATTGTTTGTGTTTGTTCATGTTTCACAAAAAGTTTAACCTGAGCCAGGCCACACAACAATGATAGCAATCCTATCACATCCATACAGGGATAGTACAGCTGTTAAAACACAAAACACAATAAAATATATGTTGTTGGGTACCTGGGTAGCTCACCTGGTAGGGCATGCGCCCATATATAGAGGTTTACTCCTCGACGCAGCGGCCCAGGGTTCGACTCCGTCCTGCTGCCCTTTGCTGCATGTCATTCCCCCTCTCTCTGTCCCCTTTCATGTTTACAGCTGTCCTATTAAAAAAGTAAAGGCCTAAAATGCCCAAAAATGATCTTAAAAAAAATTATATATGTTTGTTTTTTAACACACTGGTATCGGATCGGTACTCAGTATCGGCCGATACGCAAGTTCAGGTATTGGAATCGGTATAGAGAAGGAAAAAAATGGCATTGGAACATCTTTAGCACATTTACATGGCCTGATATCATAATAATCATATAGGATTATTGTCTCTGGTTCCCGCCTGATGCTAGCTGCAGGAAAGATACTTCATTATGATTGACATTCACAGGTTTTTGTTTTCTCTCCACAGAGTAAGCGTATCGGCCATTTTCTCTTCTGGTTCCTGCGCAGTGAGATCGCTCAGTCCATGCATTACCAGCAGAGGTATGCCGTCCTGCTGGAGGCCTACCTCAGAGGCTGTGGTGAGGACATGCTGCAGGACTTCAGGAAACAGGTGAGACATACTGTAGCTCATGCCTTGTTCTTAGACAAAATGGTGTGTGTAGATTTAAAAAAAACAACAACATACATTTCAGATTTGCAGTCTGTCTGATCATCAGCTCTTTCAGTCACTGACATGATGGAACTGATGCTCTGCAGGTGGAGATGACGGAGGCTCTGCAGAAAGTCACCCGTGAGGTCAAGGCCATGTCTGCTGACAAGTGCGATATCACAGCACAAGGTGCCATCCTGCAGCTCTGTAGCAACGCACTGACACTAACCTGCAATATTCAATTCCCTTAGCTGCTTTGAAATAAAGGCAAAACGTATTTTTTAATAAGTACAATATCTTCATTCTATGAAGCAAATTCCTCTATAAAGACTAGAGAGGATTCAAATGAAACCTAGTGAAAGTAGTGGAGCTTAAGCCGCGTGTGTGTGGTGTGCTTGTCAGTGGTGTTTCAGTTGCGTCAGAAGCTGGAGACTCTGCAGTCATCCGGTCTGCCGGAGAGTTTCCGAGTCCCTTACGATCCTGGACTAAGAGCCGGAGCCCTGCTGGTGAGGGACACACACACACACACACACTCACAGGCACAGGAGAAAACCATACACACTCATACTAGGGCTGCCCTCGACTAAAGAAATATGTGGTCGACTAACACTCATATGATTTTGTCAACTAATCGAGGAGATGATTTAATCGACAGATTTGTAAAACTGAGTTTCTCCACAAAAAATCACGCAAAAGCACCTCTTTAAATGTTGTGTTTACCAGAGATGTGCTCATACGTTTCTTGGAAATAAGTCACTCAGCATGAAATAGGAAAAGAAAAAAAAAATGAATCAACCAAAACGACCGATTAGTCGACTAATCAGCTTAGAGGGGGGCAGCCCTAACTCATACCAAGGTGTCTGCAAGTGGTAAGCCAATATTAACCAATATATAAAACCAGTTTTATATGGTTAAATCAACACAAAAGAAAAGTGGATGTGAGCATGTGAATACCTGTATGACTGAATTGCAAGATAAAGACGTGTTCATGCACGTTCAGATCGAGCAGTGTAAAGTGATGGCGTCTAAGAAGAAGCCACTGTGGCTGCAGTTTAAAAGGGCCGACCCCACCACTCTGTCCAAAGACCCCATCGGCATCATCTTCAAAGACGGCGACGACCTCAGACAGGATATGCTCATCCTGCAGGTGAGTGTGTCTCTAACGGGCCGGCTACATTGCACGCAATGACGTATGCGGAGCGGCTTTTTCCAACGCTACGCCTTTCACTATAATCAATGAAACTGGCTACACCGGGCATGAGAGCGGCGCGCAAGTGTTGCATATGCACAGAAGAGATCTGCTCTACAAGCATAAAAATAGGACAGTCTTCTATTTATATTTTTTCACACGAGGTGTGTGCGGCCCTTTTACACAGAAATGGATCATAAAGTGTCTTTATTCCTTTAAAATTAAACAACCAATGTCCAGAAAATGACGTAATGACTGGCAATGAGCGTATTTGGTTTTGAGAGTTTCTAATTTTTGTTATTGTTTCCTGTCACATGCGTCCTTTTTTTTTCTATATTTTTAAAGATGATTTTTTTGGGGCTTTTCCGCCTTTATTTTAAACCTCCAAGTATACGTGCGCCTGCTCTACCCGCTGAGCCAGCCCGGCCACGTCACCTGCGTACTTTGATAATAGCTAACAATGGATTGCCGTTTCACAGTGCTGTGCCGGCGGCGCATCCGCTCTGCGAACGGTCCGCATTAAGTTACGCGTGCAACGTAGAAGTTAGCATATCATTGCAGAAAGACTCTTACGGAGACTCCCGGTGTCCCTTTAGATTCTGCTGATCATGGAGTCGATCTGGGAGACGGAATCACTGGATCTCTGTCTGTTACCATACGGCTGCATCTCCACTGGAAACAAGATAGGTCAGCTATTCAACGGAGAACAAACAAGTATGAATATTCCAGTTCACATTCTGTGAGGTTTACGCCTCGCCTCTGTTTCTGTCGTTTGTGTCGTCGTAGGTATGATCGAGACTGTGAAGGACGCCACCACCATCGCTAACATCCAGCAGAGTGTTGTGGGAAGCACCGGAGCTTTTAAAGATGAAATCCTCTGTCAGTGGCTGCGGGACAAGTGTGTCAGCGAGGACAAGGTACACATCCCGACCGGCTCTCATGACATACAGCAACACAAGACGACATGCAAATTTTTATGTGGGTGATTATATGGATTTTATCAAGATTATTTGGACCAAAATCAGAAACACCCATTCTCCAATGCGTCCATCCATCCAGTTACAAAACACTTTGGGCTAGATTTATCAAGCCGTTTGCGCCTGTTTCCAGGCGCTAATTGGTCGCAAAGACGGACGTAACCGATGCGGGCTATTTACAAACAGGGCGCACTTGGGTAAAATCGCAGATTGTCTGCCACATGAGCGAGAAGAGACAAGTTGCGCTTTCAATATGCGTTCGTGGGAGGGTCGTGGGGAAAGTGGGAGTTCCACCCAAAAGGTGGGAGGATAAGCGTAAAGTGCACCTAATTATATATTCCGTGGTATTTACAAAGACTGTCAGTAAGAGCGCCACTTCATTTCGGGGGGAAATTCTCCGCCTCTTTAAAGCAGGTCTAAACCAGCCGCAATCGAGTTTCCTCGTAGACCTTTATGCCGCTGGTGAAATGGCAACAGTAATTTGAGCAAGACGAAGACATAGGCGAGGCTGAAAATATTTTTAACACAAGAATCACACTTTGTCAGTGAACACAACATCATTTAGCGTTACAGATCAAGCAGCCATGTAATATTAGAGTTACTGGAAGAAATCAAAGATGAAATTGAATCTCCCACTCAGCGTTCACATTACATTCCAGCAGTTGTTAAACTCCTCGCTACATTACAAATATTGGCATCAGGATCATTTCAAACAGTCATAGCATCAGCAGTGGGGATATCGCAGTCTGCACCCAGCCGTATCATAGCACAAGTACCGCTTTGCTACAGCGCAATTTACGGTCTAGTGGGCGGAGAAAGACGCTGATTGCCTGATGGGTGTCAGGGTTGATAAATACTACGCAAACTGTGGAAGCATAGCGTGCGCTATTACCGAACTCGCATAAACAGACGCAGCGCAAACTGCGCTAGTGTTAGTAAATTAGGCCCCTTGTCTCAAGCAGCTGCTGCTGCTCTGCGCATCAGACGTTAGAGGAAGTGGCAGTGCGACAGACAGGAAGGAAGCAACCCTCGGGGGGTTTCCTGTCGCCACAACACTCACACGCTACTTTTTGCTGTGACACCTGCACAGCATCTTCTTCTCTTAACATGTTCTGAGAATCTAATTGGCAACACTTCATCTTTTAGCTTTAAAGGTCCCATACCATGCTCATTTTCAGGTTCATACTTGTATTTTGGGTTTCTACTAGAACATGTTTACATGCTTTAATGTTCAAAATACATTGTTGTTCTCATACTGTCTGTCCGAATATACCTGAAACGCTGAAACGCTCCGTTTTAGCGCCTATCTCTTTAAGCCCCCCCCTCCTGAAAAAGCCCAGTCTGCTCTGATTGGACAGTGTTTCCGGGTCTTCTGCGCTCTCGCTGTCTCTACACCGTCATTGCAGACGGGGAATGACTGTAACAGCACTGTAGCGGCACTTTCTACCTATATATTGTATAGTTGTGACGTCACAACCGTCGGAAGCCCTAACGGTTTGTTTAAAGGCACAGTTTCTGAATACAGGCTGTGTGCATTTCTCTGTGGATTGAACATTTTGATACTTTCACAGTATTTATATAGCACCTCCACCTGCTTTATAATCAAACAAAGACATGGAAATCTCACTTTTTACAATATGGGATCTTTAATTAAAAAGAAAAGGCGACTCCACACTGCGGCAGTATGTTTTTTTTGTCTAGTACATCATAGCACAGTATTTTTTTACATTACAGGCACAGTGAACGATTTAATGGAAGAGGGCAATTTCGCATTTGCACACCTGAGACTTGTCCTGTTCTGAAGCACCAGACCATATTCTATTCTATTCTTAGCCACTCAGTAGCTCTCCTGAAACAACGAGGAATCCATTCAGTGCCTTGCTCTAGGACACTCTGATTGAATGTGACGTTTCGAAGCAAAAACCTTCTCTGAAGCCCACCAATCAAAGCTCTAGGTTGCAGCCCAGTTATTGCCAAAGGAGTTTATGATGGCATGGATAATAAGCGAAGGGTTGTTTTATTGTGCGACAAACAGTTTTTCTGTCTCTCTTTGTAGTTCCAGCAGGCTGTGGAGAGGTTCCTGTATTCCTGCGGTGGCTACTGTGTGGCTACCTACGTTCTGGGTATTGGGGATCGCCACAATGACAACATCATGATCACCGAATCTGGTAATGACTTATTTTGTCTGTACTAAAATATACATGTAAATGATGTCATACAGGGAAAATATCATTTGCAAAAAAAGGTCACTATTTTTAAGTTCTTATTAAATTATTGATAACAGCTTACCTCTAAGTATCTGTAAAATATATTAAGTCTTAATAAATCTCATCATTTTGTTAACCTACAGCTACAATTTAATAAAAAAAATAATTAATAAACACCATTAGACAGACCGGACCGGCTCTTTTAAACTCGATTTCAATATTAAACAAAATCCCTGGCCAGTATGTTTCAGCCATAATTTAAAATGACTTCAATTACACTGCAACGTTCTGTTTTCTATGTCAGAGCTGTGCCCATGTGACCTGCTATGTGCTGTATGTATATGTAGAAATGAGACATGGAGTTGAGGAACAACAAATCAAAAACGAATCCCCTTTGTGTTTCTGCAGGGAATCTCTTCCACATCGACTTTGGTCACATCCTGGGGAATTACAAGAGTTTCATGGGAATCAGTAAGGAGTGGGTTCCCTTTGTGCTCACACCAGACTTCCTGTATGTCATGGGAACATCGGGAAAGAAAAGTAGCCCCCACTTCCAGAAATTCCAGGTGCAGTAGTATTCATGTGAATGCACTGAGTTTGTCCAGGGGCAGTTCTGTTAATCCACATGCACAAACATCCCGTCCGCCATTCTTTAAACATTAAATAGGCCAGAAAGGGCGATCTATATGGGATATATTTGCAGAAATCAGCTTGTTAGAGTTTAAGAAATACAATCTGCTGAGCACAGCCACTGTTGCCAAGAGGTGACCAATCTCCTGCATTTATTTGTCTGAATGTACAATATGTATGAATTATACATCCTTTATCTCTGTCTCAGGATGTGTGTGTGAAGGCTTACCTCGCCCTTCGGCACCACACCAACCTGCTCATCATCCTCTTCTCCATGATGCTGATGACCGGTACGACTTCCTTCCTTATAAAAAAAAAGTCTTTGTGTTTTTTTGTGTTACCATTTTTTTTTTTTTATGGAATTTTTGTTAAAATCATGTCCTTTTCCACCCGCCACGTACAGTAGTTAGACCCAGCGTACTCCCAAGTGTTTTTGGCTCAGTTTCAAATTTAGTTTGTAGATTAAGTTTAGATTTCCATTTAATATTTGCTGACTAACCCCCGATTTTCCACCGGGCGCGTCTGTGCTGCGTTCCCGTTTTGTTCCGTCCTCCGCCACGCGTCTTACCACACCGGGAGCGTCTCAGAAGCGGAGCGTCTTGCCTGCCGACTCGCAGATTTTATTGTCTCTACTTTGTCATTTTTAGGCCTTTATTGACAGGACAGCTGAAGAAATGAAAGGGGAGAGAGAGAGGGGGGTATGACATGCAGCAAAGGGCTGCAGGTCGAACACGGGCCCGCTGCGTCGAGGAGTAAACCTCTATATATTGGCGCCCGCTCTACCAACTGAGCTACCTGGGCGCCCAATCGCGTGTTTATTAGGCTGGTATCTACCTTCCACTCCAAGCACTCCTACAGTTAAACTCCATGGCTCTCGCCGTTTCACTTCCCGCCCGGCTGTCCCAACGGCTCGCGTGAACATAGACCTGGCATCTATCTTTAGTGGAGCAGAGAGCTTCTTCACGCACGCTTCTGGGACGCGCCACGGCGCGGCTGGTGGATTATCAGGCGTCGACTTGAATGGCGGGGGTCGCGACGTGCCCGGAACGCAGCGCAGATGCGCCCGGTGGAAAATAGGGGTAAGTCATTTAGTCACTAATTTAAAAGAAGGCAGCTACAACTCCAATCGGATGTATTTCTGATTAGATACATGACAAAACCCTAGATAGATACTGACAGATGCTGATTCTCGCGTCAGAAAAGTGAGACTCTTATTTTTTGGGCCATTGACAGGCATGCCCCAGCTGACCAGCAAGGAAGACATCGAGTACATCCGCGAGGCGCTGACAGTCGGCCGCAGCGAGGACGAGGCACAGCGCCACCTCCTGGACCAGATAGAGATCTGCAGGGAAAAGGGCTGGATGGTTCAGATCAACTGGTTTGTTCACCTGGTGCTGGGGATCAAGCAGGGTGTGGAGAAACGGTCCACTTAGGACTCTGTATAAATTAGGACAGATTAAGATTTCCTTAACGCATTTCTTTTTTTTTTTTACAAGAAGGTTCCAACAGAAGACTGAAAAGTAATTTTTTAACATCTCAGTATACCTGCAAACACAGATTTTGAATTTTAGACCACGGGTCATCTCAAATATAATAGTCATTTTTATGAAGAATAATGACAGCAGATGAATAATTTAGAAATGGGATATGAAAATCCCATCAAAAGCAATCATTTCAACTATGTAAAAAAAGGCTGGAACTTAAGCCTGCAAGAGTGATTTTAACCTTTTTTTTAGACTTGGCACCGAGATGCATAAGTGCTAAATGAAATGTAATGAATTATATTCTATGTTGTGGAGACAGGGAACAGGATATACATCCCTAAGCACTGCTTAGACCAAGTCAAACATCCGCACCTAACTCAATAACATTTATCAGAGTTTTTCTTTTCTTTTCTTCTTTTGTCTCAAATCAACCGTACTATGACTGTCGTTGCGTAAGTCTTTGCCTGCTTAGTTTTACCTCTCGTTTCCACACACTTTCAACTGTTTCTCAGATGAAACAGTTGCTGTTGGCCCAACCACCTCAAACAGTTATTGATAATGATTTTGGTTAAATAAGAAACCTTTTGAAAAAACAAACAAACCAAAAAAGAACTTAAAGGAGAAATCCGTCCGATTTTTATCTGACTCTTGATCGCTAGATGTCACCGAGTACTGTCGATAGGGGAAAAAAAACGACCAAAATCGGTGCTAGCAAACTGGAGTTGCTGCATCTAATGGCCAGAGCTCTCAGTTAGCTAAAATGCCAGTTGTGGGGGCATGTTCTAAAGAGTGCCTTTGTGCCTCTTAACAGACAGAAAATTCAATTAAAATGTCTGTGCAACATGAACAGGGCCCTTACGTGACAACAAGATGCATTTCAACTCAGACATTGTGAAGAAACCGTTTAAATTCAAAGTTTGTCCTGTCACCTTTTTTTTTTTCCATCGGTCGCTTCACCGAAAGGTAGACGATGAAAGTTTAGGTACTTGTATTTTCTCATTCTGTTGCCACAATTCAGAAAGGAACCGATGGAAAAAGAGGTAGGTGACAGTACAAACTTTGAACTTAAACGGTTTCTTCACAATGTCTGAGTTGAAAACACATCTTGTTGTCACGTAAGGGCCCTGTTCATGTTGCACAGACATTTTAATTGCATTTTGTGTCTGTTAAGAGGCACAAAGGCACTCTAGCACTGGTTTTTTCCCCCCTATCGACAGTACTCGGTGACATCTAGCGATCAAGATTCAGGTACAAATCGGACAGATTTCTCCTTTAAGTACAGAATTGGATCTCTACACCCTCTATTTTCATCCTTTCACAAAGGCAAACTACTTATTGTTTCTAGTTTTCTCATTCAAAGTCCTTTCCTGCTGAGGAAACCCATTTCCTTCACATTGTTTTAATCTTAAAACATAGTGCGGGTCACAGTGTTCCTTGGATTCTCGCTGAAGTAGTGCTGCACTGGCCCTCCACTCCAAGAGGAGCGGTTAGAATTAAAAATTAAAGGATCAGTCTGTGAATTAGTTTATTATGTTTATGTTTATTGTTCGGAAAACACTTGGTTTTGTTGACTAATATGCAAAGAATTATTGAAATAGTTGGACTCTCCTGGTCAGTGCCAGGAAATAATGTAATGAAGAGTTTTATTATTTATACTATTATCAATCTTTTCATTTGCACCGATTGTTCAGGAATACTTCTTAGATGTCTTAAAAGCGTGAAATTTAAATTCCAAAACTGTATTAAGAGTCAAATTGAATCATGCTAATTTATAACGGCCTGTTGGAGGCAGTTAGCACATGCTGGTCAGTGCTGTAGTCACTTCTTATAGGAGGGTGGAACGTAAAAGTGATTTTATTTTTTATTTTTTTTTGTCTATTATATAATGATTTTGATGATAAATGATATTTGATTTTAAAATCTGTGGAAACCAGGTCACATTTTCAAGCAAAGTAAACACACATACAAGCCAACTTTGACTGAAAATGCACACATCTCTCAAGTCCCCCCTCCCCCCCTCCCCCCCCTAACAGATTGTGGACATAGTGTAGAGGAAGTGGATCAGATTTGTTACATTAAGCATAAGTTACTATTAACTATACGGTTGGAGATGAAAGCTTCAATTAACATCAGCATTTGAAAAAAAAAAAATCAGTATATATTTTTTAAGCTTGCATAAAAAAACATGTTGGAAAAATCTAAAGCTTCCTCTTTTTTCAGAAATAACATTTTGTAAAGCGCCTTTTTGCGACTGTAAATGCTTTCAATCATTGATTCTGGAAATAAAATGCTTACGTCAAATGGTATCAGACAATTCAAGTTATCTACTCTTTGTTTTCTGTTTCACAAGTCCGACTTACTGCATGTCTGCCCATCGTAGTTCAAAGAATTTACATTTCCCCTCGCTCATATCTTCCATCTTCACAAGCGTGTCTTCCTCCAATAAGAAAGATTGTTCTGATCCTGAGCCAGATCCGATTTCCGATCTCTTTTAAAATATCAACTGTGATCATTAACTTTAACCACAAGATGGGGCAACACCACAAGCCTTTTTCCCGGAGTTACAGGTTTCAACACTGACACCTTTCGAGCATTTCATCCTCTCCTCTTTCTTCCTCAACTTTTCTCCTACAGTTCCCCTCTTCCTTCTTGTCAGATTCCCATTCATCTCTTCATCCTGCTCCTCTTCTTCTTCCCATCTCCTTGTTTAACAGCACTGTTTGAACAGAATAGTACGAGTGGGTGTGTATGTACTACATGAAGAATAAGTCTCTTACATGTCACTCTGTTATGTGGCTGTAAACTGCTGTGTGTGTGTGTGTGTGTGTGTGTGTGTGTGTGTGTGTGTGTGTGTGTGTGTGTGTGTGTGTGTGTGTGTGTGTGTGTGTGTGTGTGTGTGTGTGTGGGATTAGACAGATAAGCCTCCTCATTCCCCACAGCTATAAGGCCTCTTTCTTCTCTCTGTTACTCTGCTTTAAGTACCAACTGAACATTAAAATATCATATATCTTCAGAGAATCAGATTATCTTTAAAAATTAAGAAAGGCCGCTTCATTATTAAACCAGCCATTAAGTCCATCGATAAAATTAGTATTACCGATGGATTGTGCTGTACGGGGGGAAAGGGAAAGAAAAAAGCATCAACAATAAAACAAATTACACATCAAATCAGAGCTGTTCTAACAGTGTCATTTAAAGGTCCCATGGCATGAACATTTCACTTTATGAGGTTTTTTAACATTAATATGAGTTCCTCCAGCCTGCCTATGGTCCCCCAGTGGCTAGAAATGGTGATAGGTTTAAACCGAGCCCTGGGTATCCTGCTCTGCCTTTGAGAAAATGAAAGCTCAGATGGGCCGATCTGGAATCTTCTCCTTATGAGGTCATAAGGAGCAAGGTTACCTCCCCTTTCTCTGCTTTGCCCGCCCAGATAATTTGGCCCACCCATGAGAGAGAGACATCATGGCTTTCAAATGAGCGAAGTGGCAGTTGGTCAAGGCCACACCCCCACCCTCCACTTTGCCCCCCCTCTCTCCTCCTCAATAGCTACAGACACAGAAATGGCACATCCTAAGGAAAGCTCATTGTGGGACTGGCTCTAGTGGCTGTAATTCTGCACCAAGGCTGAATTTCAGGAAAGAGACTTCAGATACAATATTAGGGGACCACTAAGGTCTATATAAAAGAGACTTCAGATACAATATTAGGGGACCACTAAGGTCTATATAAAAGAGACTTCAGATACAGTATTAGGGGACCACTAAGGTCTATATAAAAGAGACTTCAGATACAGCATTAGGGGACCACTAAGGTCTATATAAAAGAGACTTCAGATACAGTATTAGGGGGCCACTAAGGTTTATATAAAAGCATCCAAAAAGTAGCATGTCATAGGACCTTTAACAGAAAACTTGACACCAATGAGACTGTCCTCCAAACAAACACAGGATGTTTACCCAGGAGACTGGGATTCGATTCCTAGATAAAAGTAAATGGCAAGTTTTTTGTGGCTTTTACGAACAAATGGAATACAGCTTCACGTTCTGCATCACGTTCTGCGTCTCGTTCTGCGTCCCGTTCAGCGTCGTGGTCGTAACCGGAAGTTAAGTAACATAACAGATGATGTAAACCCAAACCACCATGGCTAAAAAGAATTTAAAAACTGTTTCATCCTGTGGTTAAGATGATGAAGGAAACACTTTTGCGGGTCGTATTTCCTGCCCCCGCTAGAGGCAAGTATTTGCGAAACTCTCCTTGTGAGTTGTATTAGAGGGGAGGAAACCTATACCGTCGTATGGTTGGGAGGACTTGTTGAAGTGAATAGTATGCAAGGGCATCCATGCAAACAACAACCCATCCCTTTCTATTGTCTCCATTCCGATCTCTCTACAAACCCCCCAGGCAACTAAAAAAAAGAAAAAAGTTGAAGTTTAAAAGCACATCAAAACAAGAGACCCTCCAGTAGGCCATGTCAAGTCTTTCATTAAAGTCCTAATAGCTCACGTCTAAGTGACAAGTCGGTAATGTACAGTACAGTCAAAGTTATTGTGCAGGAGAGACATGTGAGAGAGTGACTTGACTTTATTTCGGAAAGGTCAGTTTTTCTGTTTAACGCTGAAATCACTGATGCTATTATTAAATATTCGGTGCGAGTTGCATCTACATCAAATAAGACCATTTTCATGCTCTTCATCCATCGAAATTTTTTTGTATTTTATCCGGATGAAAACTTGTCACCTGAAAAGACTTGTAGCCTACATTAAACTGGAGGTGACCCTTTTGCAGAATCAGATGGGAGCATAAAGGTACTCTGTGGACTCTTTGACCACTTGTACTGCTACAGACGGATGTCTGTATGAGTCAGTCCCCATTTTGCTTGTAACATGCAGCGGACCGCGTGATACACAGTGCTGTTAAGAGGACTACAAGCTAGTAAACACATGAAAAATGCACAGTTTCAGATGTTGAGAGAAAAAAAAAGCTTTACAAATGTTTTATGAGGGAAGGAAATGCATTCAGCGTGTTTTTCGGTTTGAAGTGTACACACTATGTGTTTGGGTGAATGTAAACAACCCAAGAAAACTCCACAGGGTACAGTCAGACTTCAGTGTGTGAATAGTATGACACAGAGAGCAACCTAAATGATATGTCAGCACTTTGAACACTTTAGATTTTGTACTGATGTTCACATTTGTGTTGTTGTAATGGTTTTAAAGCAACACTATGTCACTTTTCCCACTTCGGTCCCCCTACAGGTTGTCTCATTGGAACTACAGCTGCAGCTAAAAGTTACATAGTGCTGCTTTAAGTAGGGCTGCAGAATTATTGCATTTCAATCGCATTCGCAATGTGATCGAGAAAAACTATTATTTGGCACATTACATTTTGCAAGTCAACTCTTATTTTGTCTTGTGTTCTGAATGGAAAAAGTTCAACCGGAAAAGTATTTAGGTGTTTTTTCACTGTTTGTTTTTTTAAGTTCAGTGAATGTAACATCTTTCCAAAACGAGTGATCGTATTAAATAATTGTGATTTCATTATTGACCAAAATAATTGGGATCACGATATATTTTTTCCATAATCGGGCAGCCCTAGTTTTAAGGTCATCCCACAGGGTTTTATTTTTATTAACATCTCTAAAATAGCATTTAGACAGTTATGTGATCCATCCACTAAATACAAATGTGTTTTTGATGCTACATGTCTTGCTTGTTGACAGACACACTGAGAACAAAACTATCCACTATAATATTTGGTGGAATCAATAACTATTTTCACAGTTGATATAGATCTGTAACTATAATTATAAGAGATATATTACAAAACCTGGAAAAGAATTCTCTGAGGCTTTCCCTCAGAGAACGTAATAGCCGAATGGATCACTACCGAGGTTGAAAATCACTTTAGGATCCCTTGATACAAAAAAAAAGAAAAAGTGAAATAGTGTGGCTTCTTGAAATAGTGATTTTCATTTTCCCCACGTGCAATGTAGCTTCCTTTTATGGAGTAACAAACTCAGCTCTGACAGGTGGGTGAGGTTGGTGTGGGAGGAAACTGGAAGAAACTGGAGCGTCGAGAATCGATTCGCTCTCTTTCTCTTATTATCTCTGGTTCCTCTCCAGGAAGACATGAACCAGATCAGACGACGGGGGAAATCACTGTGTGTGTGTGTGTGTGTGTGTGTGTGTGTGTGTGTGTGTGTGTGTACCCTGTGCGTGACTCTGCGTGTTCGTGAGGAACACTTTGAATTTTAGATCTTCAGGACGAGGTCATCTAGCCTGTCCTCACTTCTCCAAGGGGTTATTATGGGGTCAAGACTTGGGTTGAGGTTAATTGGAGTGAACTAGTACATACCGTACTAAGATATGGGTTCAGGTGATGTGTAAGAGCTATAGGTTAACAGCTAGGGAAGGCCCGTAGTCAATAACGGTCCTCACAATCACTGAAATTCTTGTGTACGTGGGAGATTGTTGCATGCACGTGTGCACATATCGTGTATACTCTTAAATGTAAATGTAAATTCAGATATTCTTTAGGCCTACATGTGATTATGATGTGTGGGTGTGATGCTCTTTAGTCTATTTATGGCAGCTGCCTTTGAGTAGCTTAAAGAATATAAATACAGATTGAATGCTTTGCTTTTGAATTCAGTGTGTCTGTGTGACCCGTGTAGCTTTTAAAGATGTCACCATTCATGCATTTACATCATCCTTATTAGTGTAAACTGTTTACTTTCATGTTAGCAATGAAATGCTAACTGCTAAATGTATCGTAAAAATCTTATGAGCGTAGTAGTGTTACTACTTGTTTGTCCTCCGTGATGCTATTTCATGGAGTTACAAGCATTGCTTAGCTGAGATCCAAACTGTGCAGCTAACAACAAACCAGCTAATGTGCTTTCAGATAGAATGCGATGCAAATTTCACACCTTGCTTTATTCACGCAAACGTATCCTCTGGAGTGTTTGTCGCTAACTCTTTTGTTAGCGAATGTACCAACTGTCCAGGTGTTACTGTAGCTGCTAGCTAGCTAGAGGCATACAGATGTGTTTGTAGTGTAACTTTTACTTTATTTTGTTGCTGTTGGTTCAAAAAAGTGGAGTCACAATTTTCAATTAAGTGGAAACATTTTCAACTCACGGTGACGTGACTTTGGTATTTTTCAACCTGGACCCAATTTTCCTAAACAATTTTTGAAATTTGTCCAGTATTAAGCAAGACCAAACAAGCTGCAATGTAACATGAATGGGCAATTGCGCACCTTCAATTTACGTCCACAAAAAGTGCTTGTTTTGCCACTGACAGGCTCAGATTATCATTCTAAGTGTCTGACAACATTGTGGAAAGGATCAGAACATTAAAACAGCCTCAAAATAGCTATCGCCAAATCACCAGACTCCATTTAAATATGTATACACCTGTCATTTTATCATCATTGACAGAAACTTGGGTCGTCTTGCCACTGTTCCAACAATCACCACTCTGATTTGGTTGAAATAAACCCCTATTTCACCCATATATGTGTGAAAATATGCTGGCTCTACACACACTAAAAGTATTGTTCATTTAAATGGAGTCTGCTGGGTTTAACGATAATGATCTCTGAGCTGTTTCTGGTTAAACAAGAAGAATTCTACTCTTTAACAAAAAGGTCTACATCTGTAGGGATCCATTCCATGATGTAGTCAGACACTTAGAATAACAACCTGAGCCTGCCAGTGGCAAAAACAGCACTTTTAGTGGACGTAAATTAACAGTGCACATTTGCCCCATAGGGTTACATTGCAGCCAGGTTTGCAGCTGATGGTTACAGTGTTCTCGCTCAATACTGGACCAATTTCAAAGATTTTTGTTCACATAAGTCACTAATGGCGCTTACCCACTACTACCACTAACCACTGGACTCGACTCTGCCGCAGTGCCCTGTCCTGCCTCATGCATGAGGCGAGCGTGGCTGGTCGTCATAGCGACGCCGCAGGAAACTGCCAGGACCCAACGCGACACACAGAACATCGAAGGTGTGTTGTTTTTGATTCTCGGCATGTGGCTGTTGCCACAGCCAGAAGACAAATTTAGTTAGGCTAAACTATTTAAAAATGGCGGGTTTGTTCAGGACACCCCCGTCTGTCACTAGCAATGATGACGCAGTGATTAGTACGATTCTCTCCGACCAATCAGTAGTCTGCAGGTTTTCACGTCACCTTTTGGTATTGCCTCAGCTCGCTTGGAACCTCGACTGAGGTGATACTAAAAAAAGTATCTGTTCGCAGGTACCAGGTACTTTTTTTCAGAATGGAAAAACTAAAAAGTCGAGGCAAGACGAGCAGTTACCATGTAATGGATGCCATTAGACACCTGTGCAAGGGAAAATAGGGTCCAGGTTGAAAAATTCTGAAATTACCGCTTATTAGATGTACCGCTTAGTGTGCACCTGTGTCCTCCCAGATCTGCAATTCCCACACTTTCCTGCTTGGATTACACTCGTATGTCCTCTTTGAGTTAACATTGAACTTTACTGATGCATTACAACAGTTGAGCAGTGCTAGCTGAGAAAGCTACACAACATGATGGTCAACCACAAGACCACACAAGCCACCTGTAGTCTGAACATGACCTTTTAACGGTTTTCTCGATTACATCACCTAGCCGTTAATATTACAGCCTTTAATATTTAACACCCTGAACATATCTGTACCTGCTGTAACTGGACACTGAAAGTAAAGGCGTGTGTGTGGCTGCACGCACGTGTGTGTGGGCGCTGCCCGTCCACATGCTCACATCAGATACCCTTACTGACAGGATAAGAAGATGCATAGGAGTGTGTATTACTGTGTGTGTGCGTGTGTGTGTGTGTGTGTGTGTGCGTGCAACCTGACACTGTCTCTCACACTCTATCTGTATTTAGCATCAGTTACCATGAGGTACAACAATTAGTAGCTGAGGAGGTTGGCCAAGTAACTAGACTAGGAGGAAGTAGAATGTGCAACACACAACCCTGCAGCAAATTTGATCATTTATTTCATTCATTACTTTCCTTGAAGTGGTGGAAAAGAAACTGATATTTCAGAGTACAAGTCAGATCATGATGGAGTGAAGCAGAATGTTATTGATATGCAAATGTCACTTTAACCTCAAGAAAATAATCTGGCTTTATGCTTAATGCTGAATCTGATACTTACCCACGTATACCCTATGTCCTACTTGTTAATGTCTAATTCAAAGTCATTTCCATTAGACATTGAAACAACAACAAAGAAAAACAGACATAAAAAAGCATTAAAAAAATGGAAAGAATAAAATGTCCTTAGCTTTGATTTGAAATAGTTGTAAATGTGAGTCTAAGATCTGGTTCTTTGATTCAAAAAAAGTCAAAGATACAAGCCTGTGTACATAAAGACTTTGGGGGAGAAGTTAAAAAAACCCCCCCACCCTTTTTTTTTTTTTCTTATATCATCTGCAACAATTAAACAAATTTTTTCTGCTTTGGATTTCTGGGTCAATTTTGGGTTAGGGTTAGCGTTAGGGGCTAATTCAGCAGCTATGGTGCCACCTTTTGTTTACAACTGCGATGAGCAGCTTGAGTTTGCTACAACTCTAATTTGTTCCTCTGACTGGCTTCTTCCATAGCAACGGCAGCAAAGACCCACAGGAATAGCAGTATTAAGAGCCGTCTGCCATGCAAAAAAATTAGAGACAGAACGCGATCTCTCAGAAACAACGGTGAAATAATTAAAGGGCAACTATTATTTAGCATTTTCAGGATAATACTTTTATTTTGTGTTTGTACTAGAACACGTTTACGTGCTTTAACGTTGACCAATCATAGAAGGCCGGCTTAGAGTTGCCTAACACTTAGCCGAGAGTTGAAAAAACTGTTGAAACCAGAGCCTTCAGAATAGTTGGAAATCTGAACGTTTTAGCTCACAGGGATTTCTCTAAAATACGTTGACATCATTATTTGAAGTTTTAACATGAATATCCGACATAACATTGTAGATACAGTGCCTTGCGAAAGTATTCGGCCCCCTTGAACGTTTCGACCTTTTGCCACATTTCAGGCCTCAAACATAAAGATATAAAACTGTAATTTTTTGTGAAGAATCAACAACAAGTGGGTCCCAATTATGAAGTGGAACGAAATTCATTGGCTATTTCAAACTTTTTAACAAATAAAAAAAAAGCGGCATAAAAATTCAGACCCTTCGTTCGGAATCTATCCTTCAGTCCAACTCCAACGTCCATTGCAGTTCAGTGAGGGATCTCTGAATGATCCAATGTTGACCTAAATGACTAATGATGATAAATAGAATCCAGCTGTGTGTAATCAAGTCTCCGTAAAAAATGCACCTGCTCTGTGATAGTCTCAGAGGTCCGTGTAAAGCGCAGAGAGCATCATGAAGAACAAGGAACACACCAGGCAGGTCCGAGATACTGTTGTGGAGAAGTTTAAAGCCGGATTTGGATACAAAAAGATTTCCCAAGCTTTAAACATCCCAAGGAGCACTGTGCAAGCGATAATATTGAAATGGAAGGAGTATCAGACCACTACAAATCTATGAAGACCCGGCCGTCCCTCTAAACTTTCAGCTCATACAAGGAGAAGACTGATCAGAGATGCAGCCAAGAGGCCCATGATCACTCTGGATGAACTGCAGAGATCTACAGCTGAGGTGGGAGACTCTGTCCATAGGACAACAATCAGTCGTATACTGCACAAATCTGGCCTTTATGGAAGAGTGGCAAGAAGAAAGCCATTTTTTAAAGATATCCATAAAAAGTGTCGTTTAAAGTTTGCCAAAAGCCACCTGGGAGACACACCAAACATGTGGAAGAAGGTGCTGTGGTCAGATGAAACCAAAATCAAACTTTTTGGCAACAATGCAAAACGTTATGTTTGGCGTAAAAGCAACACAGCTCATCACCCTGAACAAACCATCCCCACTGTCAAACATGGTGGTGGCAGCATCATGGTTTGGGCCTGCTTTTCTTCAGCAGGGACAGGGAAGATGGTTAAAATTGATGGGAAGATGGATGGAGCCAAATACAGGACCATTCTGGAAGAAAACCTGATGGAGTCTGCAAAAGACCTGAGACTGGGACGGAGATTTGTCTTCCAACAAGACAATGATCCAAAACATAAAGCAAAATCTACAATGGAATGGTTCACAAATAAACATATCCAGGTGTTAGAATGGCCAAGTCAAAGTCCAGACCTGAATCCAATCGAGAATCTGTGGAAAGAACTGAAAACTGCTGTTCACAAACGCTCTCCATCCAACCTCACTGAGCTCGAGCTGTTTTGCAAGGAGGAATGGGCAAAAATGTCAGTCTCTCGATGTGCAAAACTGATAGAGACATACCCCAAGCGACTTACAGCTGTAATTGCAGCAAAAGGTGGCGCTACAAAGTATTAACTTAAGGGGGCTGAATAATTTTGCACGCCCAATATTTCAGTTTTTTATTTGTTTAAAAGGTTTGAAATATCCAATAAATTTCGTTCCACTTCATGATTGTGTCCCACTTGTTGTTGATTCTTCACAAAAAATTACAGTTTTATATCTTTATGTTTGAGGACTGAAATGTGGCAAAAGGTCGAAAAGTTCAAGGGGGCCGAATACTTTCGCAAGGCACTGTATGTCAGAAAACACGGAAAAGCGTAATATGTCCACTTTAAAACTGCTGGTCAGAACCTAAAACCAATATGATCTTCCGAGCCCAGATATCATTAACTGTGAGAGTCCTGGGTGTCTGTGTTAAGTAAAATTAAGGATATTGTTTTAAGACTATTTTAAACGGGAACACAGAATTGTGAAAAACACTTTTACTGTAACCTGTAACCACTCCACACTTTGCAACTCTATGTGCTAGCTAGCAGCCCTGTTCTTTCCCGCAGTGTGTTGCTACGTTTCTTGGTGCCTTTGTCGATCAGCCAGATAATATGACAAAGCAGAAATGTGTATTGTGTCACGTGTGTGCTTTTGTGCACACATATGTATCCTCATGTATGTGCTAGTAGAGCACATGATTTAGACATAACAAGGACATGACAAAACTTTGCTCCATAGTGCCACCGGTGGTCAAAAACTCCACAGGTTACCTTTAATAGACCGAATCCCCGTGACATTGCAAGGCAGCTTTATTTGTATAGCACATTTCAGCAACAGGGCAATTCAAAGTGCTTTACATAAAACATTAAAGAGCAATTAAAATTGACAGTGCAGTATAAGAACTGAGAGATAAAATACGTGAAAAGTTACAGTGCAGTATAAGAAATTAAACATTAAAGAGCAGTTATAGAATGTCATACAGTGTCATCAATGCAACTTCAGTATAACAAATGAACAGTTATTTAAAGAAAGGCAACATCAAAAAGATAGGTCTTTAGGTTTGATTTAAAAGAACTTGAGAGTTGCGGCAGACCTGCAGTTTTCTGAGAGTTTGTTCCAGATATGTGGAGCATAAAAACTGAATGCTGCTTCCCCCTGTTTAGTTCTGACTCTGGGGACAACAAGTAGACCTGTTCCAGACCACCTGAGAGGTCTGGGTGGGTCATAGTGTAGTTGCAGATCAGAAATGTATTTTGGCCCTAAACCGTTTAGTGATTTATAAACCAGCAAAAGTATTTTGTAATCAATTCTTTGAGGCACTGGAAGCCAGTGTAGAGACTTCAGAACTGGAGTGATGTGATCCACTTTCTTGGTTTTAGTGAGAACTCGGGCAGCAGCGTTCTGAATCAGCTGCAGCTGTCTGATTGATTTTTTTAGGGAGACCTGTAAAGACACGGTTGCAGTAGTCCAGTCTACTGAAGATAAAGGCATGGCCTAGTTTTTCCAAATCCTGCTGAGACATAAGTCCTTTAACCCTTGATATATTTTTAAGGTGGTAATAGGCTGACTTTGTAATTGTCTTAATGTGGCTTTTAAAATTCAGGTCTGAGTCCATGACTACACCAAGATTTCTGGCTTTGTCTGTTGTTTTTAACATTGTCGTTTGAAGCTGAGTGCTGACTTTTAATCGTTCCTCTTTTGCTCCAAAAACAACCACCTCAGTTTTTTCATCATTTAATTTAAGAAAATTCTGGCACATCCAGTCGTTAATTTGTTCAATGCACTTAGTCAGTTGTTGTATTGGACTATAGTCCCCTGGCGATAAGGTTATATAAATTTGTGTGTCATCCGCACTAATGCAAAAATCCCTTCCAGGTACAGAAATGGCCGTTGATTTGAATTGCAGAGATATGTGCAATCGGCACACTTGTTTATTTCTGTTGTCATTTTCAGCCCTAGCTGATATGTTGTAAGATATGTTGTTAAACACGTAGATCCGAACTATCTGCCATTTCTGCCGTGCTTATGTTCTGTACTGTGCTGCTTTGCTAGCGTCTTTAATAAACCAAATCTAGTGTTAGGAACAGCAACATCTCACCACCAGTCGGACTGACTGCTAGTTTGGGTGGTGCCATTTTCTTTAGTCTGTGGTCTGTAACCTAATGTTAATGAAAGTGTTAAAATATAAAAGCTTCAAACATGCACTTTAGATGAATGAGATGAGAGTATCCAGTTTCTCGTCCATGTTTGCTCAGCGGCGTTAAATTGTATGTACGGGACGCAGTTTTTTTTTAACCCAAAACATTGTGATTGGGTCTATTCTGGGACACTGACATGGTACTGCGCAGTAAATGTACAACGAAATATTGGACTCAGAATCTTCAAACTGAACTGATCATTTTTACTGGCCAAAACTGGCATCAGTAGTTGTTGTTTTTTGCATTGGAGCTCCCCTCACCATTTTCATTTCCATTTGCTGTTGTTGCAGTGAGTGCGATGCAGATGAAGGCTCTGAAAAAAAAAAAGATTGAGTGGACTTTTGAGTGTTGGATTACTTTGTCACGGTTGCAGTATATTTAAAGCAATTATTTAACAGACTGGAAGCAATATAGCACTGTTTTAATTACATTTTAAGTCGAAAAGAGTCTAGCAAGCGCTGAGAGCTTTCTAAATTGGAGCCTGAGACACACAAGGCAGTTTAACAGGCGTTCGTCAGATTTTGAGAGCTCTAGTCAGTAACTTTCGATTCTGCTCGTGGGTGTGTCCCGTGCCGTCGTCAGTCTGGGGGGCTGTCGGCATTCATTTTGGCCGACTTGACATGTTCAGTCGGAGGCAGGGCAGTCGGGACTCACCCGGAAATGGCGAGCGGAATAAGCCTGACTAGAGTCTCTCAAAATCTGACGAAAACCTTTTAAACTGACCTTTGTTGAGCTGAAATGAAGACAGATTCAGCAGCTGTATGGCCTATTTCTCGCTTAAAATGTTTTCAGAAACATGTTTCAGTGAACTATTTTAGTACAATATGAGATCGTATTCTGAACGAGCTGCCATGACAGTCTGGCTTTGAATTTCCGGAGAAAACAAACCCATGTGACGTGTTCGTCCAATCAGCTGCCGGTTTTCATTTCTTGGGCAACAGTACAGAGTAGCGCCGCCTGCTGCTATGGAGACGTATTACGTTCCTCAAGTCGGTGTCGCCTCAGTGTGTTCCGAGGCAGTTTTTGGGACCTCGGGGACCCGACTGATCATTCCGACTGGCTTTTCTGTCTACGGTCGGCCGTCTGGTTGGTGTGTCTCAGCTATAAGAAACACCGGAGAAAAGCCCTTTATGGTAGTCCAACCTCTTTGAGATAAAGGATTGGTTTTTCTTAATCTTTTTTGGAAATTAATTCTGATTCTCTGCCATAATGTTCAGCTGCAAACAGCCTGACTTTGTTATCATCTTGATGAGGCTGCACTTCAACCTGTCACTGAAGACCTAAAGTCCATAAGTAACGTGTGCCTCATGTCAATAGTCATTATGTCCCTTTCTTGGGTGAAAATCCCCATTGTATAACTCGAATTTGCATTGGGATGCCTCTTAGACGAACCCTTAAGGTTCGCAGCTAAAGCTAAACAGAAGGCAGAGTAATTAATGCACATTAGAGCGCCCAGTAATCTCTGCCCGTCTCTGTGTGGCTTTGCCGAACACCCAATCAGCCAGCCAGTCTGTTACCCACAAGCCCCGGTGTGCAGTGTATTAAGGGAGTGTACACAATAAGCTGAGTTGTGGAGTTTCTGCTATAGCCAGTCAGCCATTTGGAGGAGCATATTATCCAGGCAGAGCTAAGCCTCTGCTGAGCTGAGGATTGCACCACTGAGTCAGAGTGTTGCTGTTGTTGTTCTCACCTGCTGCGGACAGCAAACCAGCATGGCTGACTGACTCACTGACTGACTGACTGACTGGGAACTCAAAGGAAACTAGGCCTGCCTCTCAGCTGGAGTCACTCAGAGTTGAGGCGAAATGGCCCTCCGCAGATCCCCCTCCTCTACCTGTGCAGGTGAGTGCCACAGTAACCTATAGGAAACCCAGCAGGACTCTCCTATTGTGTGGCCTGTCCTGCCTGTCCCTCCTGTATCCTCACCCAACAAAAAGGACACACTAGACAGGACCACCGTAGAGTAACTGCCTATTGTCCCTTCCCATTTCCCCCCTGTGTGTTTGTGTGTGTGTGTGTGTGTGTTTGTGTGTGTGTGTGTTTGTGTTAGCAGGCCGTGTGGGGCAGCCATCCACATGCAGCTCTTTACGGAAGGCAGGGTGTACAGTTGCATATGAACCTGCTGTAGTTTAATTTGATCATTCATTCAGACCCCTCTGTGCTAATTTAGTCCCTGTGTTCTCAGCTAGTCTCCTGGAGGAACTATTTTGCCACATTTAAACAGAATTAATCAGTTTTTAAGGATGATTTTATCTACTAATATCTACTAGACACGTGCTCCCTCGCAGTAAACCTTAAGCAGGGCAGTAATCTGGGTTAGCTGTTACGGCTGATTTCAAATGACCCGTTTGGTTTATTGAAAAAGCACCAGTGCTAAGCTAACATCCTCATGAACTTTGAAAGGCAGAGGCTCAATGGAGCATCCTAGAAACTGCCCGGCACTGAAAATCTGTCTTCAGAAAGGAGAAACTTGTGCGCAGTAGTGCATGAACATTTCATTGGGCTGCTCCAGGGGAAACATTTTGACACGATGCGAGCAGCCGATATTGACTGCAGCAGGGGAATGAGTTGGCAGCTCTGGGACGTCAGGATTTACTATCCAGCCTCCTGGAGGTTATATGTTCCACAGTCATTATTATACCGTATCTTTGATGGGAGATGGCCGATTGATAGCCAATAATGACGTCCCTTTACCTAGAATGGGACATGTGGAAAGTTCCATCAGTGCTGTTGTATGGAAAGTTAGAGACCCCCTCCAGACAAAATATATACTGTTCTTGGAATAACAATTTGTGTCTGATATGATTCTTCTTCCAAAAACCAAAACAACGACCTTGTTAAACAATTGATAGGATGCGATGTACTTCTCCGTTATTAAAGAAAACCTATATGCATATATTTTTTACATTTCAGAAGTGTTACGTAGGGATTTGTATTTTGTCTGTTGTGTGTGTGTGTGTGTGTGTTGTGAGTGCCTCCCCTCTCTTCTCCAGGTTAATGGCTGGTAATTGCTGCACACCTGTGTTTGCTGAGTGAGCACACCTTTGTTCACTCAGAGCACATCTGTGTCAGCTCCCGGGATAAATGAGGGAGGAGACCCCACCACTTTCCTCTCTATTCTCCATACCTTTTGTTGTGCTGGCTGGCGGCAGGCTGTGCTGACCACAGCGTGTGTTGGAAGGTTTTACTCCTTTGTCCTAAAAAGGATGGTGTTTATCTTGTACTTGGGTTTTGTTTAAAATGTTGTCTTTCCTTTGTCATTTACTAATGCTGTGGTCTTGTCTCTTTGTAGATCGGCCTCTGTCTGACCGTGGCGAGCTCGCTTTTTTGTTTAACTAATTTTCTTTCATTTTTTTCAACTAATGTGGAGCTTTACTGCACATTTTCTGTTTGTACTATTAATAAGTTGTAGGCTACTGATAATTTAGTTACAAGCGTCTCCCATCCTTCCTTCAGTTATTTTAACATCAATGGTTACTCTCTGGTGTATAGGGTTGTAACATATTTGGGGGCTCGTCCGGGATCTGAGGAGTTGGGAGATTATTGGATTGTCTGTTGATTTGATTTTGTTAAACCAATTACGGTGGCTGCGGTGGTGGGTATTAGTGTGGGTGTAATTTTTCTGGTTTTAGTTGCCAATCAGTAAAACGGCATCTTCAGAAGGGTTAGGGCGAGTGATCAGCTGGGCTGTTTCCGTCATTCCATCGAACACACTTATTATTTTGCCTTTCTTGTTTTCGAGATAATTCTGGGGAAGGGAGCGCATCTCCCGAGCCTAGCACACCTCAGAAGATATACAGGTAAAGTTGGGATTAGGTAGGGTCTGGGGAAGTTTGTTTATAAAGCCGGACGTGTGTGTGACATTCTGCATTGGTGCCATTGCTTGTAGCTGCCTGGTAATGTTGTGAGTTACCATAATTGTACGGGTGTAATACAGTGGTCGGGTTAGCCTGGCTAGCTGTTAAGTTGGCCAGTTGGCTATTAGTGTTTGTTAGCCTCATCTGGCTAATGTGGGTCCGTTGAACGCAGTGGTGTTGCAGGCTGTGGTTTTGGATTTGTTGCGGCTTTGTATTGAAGATGGCCGATGACGATTCTGATGTGTTTTTGGCTGCTCCCACATGGGATCAGCTAAACAAGTGTAAAAAGTCTGATATGTTTGCTCTCGCTGCACATGATGGCATTTCTGTTGCAACCACTCTTCTCGAAGAAGAGCTGAAAGCTGCAGTTGTAGACGGTTTAGTCAGCAAGTGTTTGCTCAAATTTTGCCAAGCTCAGATGGAGCTTCTCTTCTGGTTTTTGGGAGTGGTGGTACAGCGGGTCAGCTTGTTGTGGGTGTCTGGTTCTGCTATAACTCCTGGTATAGTGAGGCGAGCCTTTACTTTGCCAAAGTTTAATCCATTCTCGAGCTGGAGTTGAAGGTGCCGTTGGCCCATCTTCAATTAGAGGGAGAAGGAGGAACGTGAGTTCCGGAAGGAGTTAAAGCTTAAAAGAATAGAGGCTGACACTGCTGTTAAGATGCGTCAGTTGGAACTGGAGAAGGGCAAGGCCGGCGGCAGCCCTGCTACAGCTGGTGTAAGTGTCTTCAGGGGACGCCACTCCCCCTTTTGAGTGCACACCAGCCCACTCGTCCAATACCATCGTCAAATCCGTGGACGACACAACCATCGTGGGGCTTATCTCGGGTGGAGATGAGTCTGCGTATAGGGACGTGGTCAAGAGACCGTCATAGTGGTGTTCAGTGAATAACCTCACACTGAACACCACTAAAACAAAGGAGATGATGTTAGACTTCCGGAAGAAGGGCAACACAGACCTGTGGCCACTTTGCATCAACAGCGTATATGTGGATAGGGTGCAGACTTTTACATTTCTGGGTGTCCATGTCTCTGATGACCCCTCCTGGTCATCAAACATAGTGATGACACTAAAAAGAGTACATCAGAGACTTTACTTTCTCAGAGTGCTCAGAAGGAACAATGTGGGGAGGAAGCTGCTGGTGGCGTTCTACCGGGTTACCATTCAGAGCAATCTTACATACTACATCTCATTGTGGTATGCGGGCTGCACTGCTGCAGATTAGAGGGCTCATCAAGACTGCAGGAAAGATCACCGGCTGCTCCCTGCCCCCCCTGGAAGAACTTGCCACTTCACGCTACATCAACAGAGCAAAAAAACATAATTGAAGATCCCTCTCACCATGGTCTTTGGACTGTTACCATCTGGCAGACGCTACAGAGCTGCTAAAACTCAGACCACCAGACTCAGACACCGAGCCATCAGCCCACTAAATAAACAAAAAAATCAAGTAATTACTGCAATTCTGCAATCTACTAAGCACTCGCTGCACTTTAAATACTTTTAGTATATGTGTGTAAAGTAATGTGTCGGATACATATTGTCTTTCACGCCCCTGAGCGGAGAAGAAAGACCCAATCGTCTCACCTTACCATGTTGAAGGTGGTCTGTGCCAAGGCTTCGCATGATGATGGTGATTGACGTCATATCTCATGGTTAGGGAACACGTTTTGTTTTGTATGTACCATTGCGTGTTGTAAACAGTGCAGTGGGGGGGGGGGGGTTTGCTACATAGGGATTTGTATTTTGTCTGTTTTGTGTGCCTCCCTTTCTTGTCCAAAAACCCCATACTTTATTCTTAATAGTCACATACACACAGTACAATGTAGTTAAATCCTAGGAGTAGTAGCAGTGGACAGCTATACATACATCATCTGGGGAGCAATTTAGGGTTAAGTGTCTAGCTCAGGGACACTTTGACATGTGGCTGGAGGAACATGGGATTGAAAAGTCAACCTTGTGGTCACGGGACGAGCACTCTACCTCCGAGCCACAAGCCACCCCAATAAACATTCGCCCCATGTGAGGCTCAAAGATCATGAGGCTGGCGCGCTCCCTACTGCGCCAACGAGGCTCTAAGTTTGAGGTCCAGGTTAATGGCTGGTAATTGCTGCACACCTGTGTTTGCTGAGTGAGCACACCTTTGTTCACTCAGAGCACACCTGTGTTTTCTCAGCTCCCGGGATAAATGAGGGAGGAGACCCCGCCACTTTCCTCTCTATTCTCCATACCTTTTGTTGTGCTGGCTGGCGGCAGGCTGTGCTGACCAAAGCGTGCAGTGGTAGGTTTTACTCCTTTGTCCTAAAAAGGAGGGTGTTTATCTTGTACTTGGGTTTTGTTTGAAATTTTGTCTTTGTTTTGCCATTTACTAATGCTGTGGTCTTGTCTCTTTGTAGATCGGCCTCTGTCTGACCGTGGCGAGCTCGCTTTTTTGTTTCAGTTTTCAACTAATGTGGAGCTTTACTGCACATTTTCTGTTTGTACTATTAATAAATTGTAGGCTACTGGTAATTTAGTTACAAGCGTCTCCCATCCTTCCTTCAGTTATTTTAACATCAATGATTACTCTCTGGTTCATAGGGCCATAACAAGAAGTTTACCTACTAGACATTTTCAGTTTATGTGCACTTCAGTTCAGGTTCTCCCACCACACAAGTTGCACTTTGGACAACAAGTCCTCCAAACCATATGACTATTTAGGTTGTTTATTCCTACCCTTTAATACGACTCACAGGAGCGTTTCATAAATTAGTGGCCCTAGCGGTGGCAGGAAATACTAACACGGCACAGGTTGAGGCACAAAAACTACTTGGTTATATTTAGGCACCAACACTTATTAGTTAAGTTTAGGAAAGATTGTGGCAGGTTTAAAATAACACGCTACTTTACTTCCGGAGAACGTGACATATCGTCGTTTGTTCTATAAAGTTAATAAAAAAAATTTCAAACAGGACTCAAACCCTGGTCTCTTGGGTGAAAGTTCTGTATTTGTTTGACCCATCCATCCCAACCTACCTCTTTATGTGGACATTTGGCACACTTATATTTCGTAACTTATGTCCTGCTTTGCTCCCGTCATATGTACTATGGCCACTAGAGGGCGGAGTCACTATAAACGGAAATATAAGTCGTAATTGCTGCTTGAACAAACGACTTATGTCGTCGTTTTTCAGGGAAGGACAGTCTCATTTTGGACCACGATTGGCTTCCAACTAGCTGTCGTGTCACGAAATGCTGCTTGTTCACTTGTTAAATTCAGTTTGAATGTGCCCTCTGGAGTTTTCTTGTAAACAAACAGAAGTTATGTTTAGATTCAGTGTTTCTCACCGAAATGCATTGTGTGTATCACAAACGCATTTCCTTCCTTGTAAAACATTTGCAAAGCCGATTTTTTTAAATGTTGACTTGCTAGCTTTCTTTTTCTTCCCCGTCATTGTTGCCGCATTGCTGTTTTTCGTGCATTACGGCCCCCTGTACACAATCAGTGAAATATGATGAAACCGTGTGTATTGCCTCACCCACATGGGTTTGTGTGCATCCTCGTGCACGTGCATAAAACAAACAAATCGGGGAAAAAACAGCTCCATATCTCTAATAGAGAAACTTCAGATGATGAATGTGAAAACGGCTGTCTAGTGTCAAACTCTGCACTCACATCATTCTGCACAGTAAATATCAAATATCCATGTAACAAAAAGGAGGGGGACTTTAATAATTAGGACAAAAATCTTGTGAATTTAAGCACAACACAATGCTCCGTTAATGCTTCGTGAGCAGGCGTTGCAGATCTTGTGCGTCACTTCAAAATGCGGGAAGTCTTTACAGCTTGCATAATGCACAAGTATTTTAGTTTATTCAAGATGGTAATAACATGAAAACCCAATTAAGACAGGGTTAAAAATGTATTCAGCTGCGTCCTGGCAGAGGCTTCCATACAATCAGTGAGCCAGAGCTGAGACAACATGTGATAAAAGCATCAGCTTTAAGTCTTTGTGCCGTGCTGCTGCCCATTAGCTGTTCTCTGAAGGATGCCCTTTGTCTCTGCCATTAGAAATTACTGTTATAGAAAGAGTGTTTATCTGGTGAGAAACAGGGGCTGTGTGGAATTCCAAAAGGTTTTGATATCATATCAAGAGTCTTTTTGAGGAAAGTGAGGACGCTGGGCACACACAAGGGGATACAAAGTCTCCAGAAGACATGTGTATAAATTGTCATAAAGGTATCAGCAGTAATCTATGGAAGGACTTATATATTATAAGACTCCATTTGTAATTTCAATATTTCATAAAGATGTTTCTCCACTGACGGGGGATCATTCGCATGTCTTCTGGCACTCACCAGTATTGCAGGGATACTGGCAAGATATAAGATGGGAGATTTACAAAAGATACTGAACATTGTCATTCCAATGGCTCCTATGTTGTTTTTTACTGGGAGTACCTCCTTAGAGGGGGGGGGGGTCAAGGAATGTCACAGTTTGTTGTCACAGACAGTAATGTTTCAATATGCACTCATTAAAGTGAATTTGACTGACAAGACAGTTAAAGTCCTTCTTACATTACTCAATAATTAAAGTCGTAATTTTAAAAAAAGTAAAAAGTTTTGGATACATTTTTACTTATTCCAACCATCTTTTAAGTTAAGAGTCAATATAGATTACATATTGCAATATTAATATCAAAATCATTATGGAAACAAAACTTTGCTAGATATTGTGTTGTTACTTTGGCCAGGTCATCATCAAAAAAGCGAACATTACATTAAAGGGGAACTATGCAGTTGTTTTTTAGCTTAATTTACCTTAACTGAACAGCTTCGGAGTCATTGGAATGGTTATATGACTTTTATTTTGGGTTGAATGGTGCTCCCCTCGCTCCCCTCACGATGTAACGAATTGCTTCATGGCACTGCACGCATAAAGGAACCGGCTAGCTATAAGAACAAGGTAGCGATGGAGTTTTTCACACCATCGTCATGGCTGAGCCGGCAAAAAAGAAACAGAAAGCTAGGAAAGCATTGTCAGAGGAACAGAGAAAGAGGAAACGGCAGAAGCCTGCAAATCCGATGCTGACCTGGCGTTGTTGCTGTTGCACTTGTAAGTATCTCTGGGATAAACTCAGTTTAATCTTTGTATTTCTTGTTATTGTGACCTCAGGATGTTTGCTATTGTCTGTAAAGGTTTTTATTATGATCGCTGTCTGTTACGGACTTACTAGCTAGCTTACTAGCTGTCTACCTCAGTGGACATGGCCCCGTGCGTTCGCCGGCTTCTATGAAAAGAAATGCACATGACCAGAGGGAGAAGATGGGAGGGGGGAGAGTCGCCAACGGGTTTTTACGACAGTGTTGCCAAATATCTATTCTGAAGCTGTAGGGGAAGCTCTATAGAGAAACCTGCGAGAAAACAGCGAAGAAATTGCCAAAACTGCATAGCGCCCCTTTAATGATTTTGTCCATGTTGAGATTAGTTGCTTCCATTTTTTTTGCTGCGTTGCCACGGAGACCACACCGCACTCAAGCTTTTCGGCAAAGACCCGCCCTACTTTGCATCGGATTGGCTAGAACTTGCTTCGTTGGTAGGTGGAAGTACGATAATTGGTTAAACCCAGCGCATCAAAAACAAATCCCATGTGGACTTTTTAATTTATTTACTTTTAGTCATACACCGGAGTACTTTAAGCCCTGTACTTTGTATACTCCTACTGATTGCCAGGAAAATCCAAACTGTAAATTGAACGAAAGCACCTTAAGTGACAAAAATCCAATGGACTCAGAGACTGAAACAAGTCTATGTAATGGAGTACTTGACAGCATAACTACAAATGAAAACGGACATTTTTCTACAAAGATGGAGTTATGCTCTATCTGAACTCTATCGTGATCAGAAGCTTGTGAGGGAAAAAAAGAACAAATAATGAAAAGCCCTCTGTCAAGGAATGTTCTACAGTATAATGTTTGATGTTTAGTGTTACTGACATTGAAATTTAAATAAAAAAAAGTTAAGTCTCCAGGAGCACCTTGTGAAAGGAAATTTGTTATTGGATATAATAACAGACCATAAATGCAAGCTTTGAGCAAAAATATGCTAAAAATGCTAAATCAAGCATTGCGAAATGTTTTATGAAATACATTGCCCAAAGATGCAATGAGTAACAAGTCCAAATTAAGATATAAAACCTACTTGAGGAATCTGAACGAATGGCCGTTTCCAAGTGGACAGAATGTATTTGTTTATTCCATTTTATACTTTATTTTGAAATGCGGAAACTTTCAACATGTTTATTCTGTGATGCCCTGCTTTATAGTTATTCATGAGGGATTTTCTTATTCATTTCCCCTCCTACCAGATTCAAACTGGCGACCTTCCAGTTACAGGGCCGCCTCTATAACCTCCAGGCGACTGTGCCGCTGTCAAGTGAGCTGTGAAGAACACAAATGTTTCCTTATAGGCCGAAAATGCTTCAATAGAGACATTATGAAAATATTTCCCCCTCTTGACCTGGCTCATGCTCGTACAGTACGTTTAAGTGTTGTACAGCCTGTGTGTGGATGAGAGAGAGAAAGAGAAATTGAAATGGAGAGAGCTGTCCGTGGTGCTGAAATGAGAGCACAGCACGTGGCCTGGTGCGTTACTATGGCTACAGCGGTCTGTATCCCTAAAATAACCATACACACACACACATAGTAACCTTATGAAAAAAAAAAAAGGCAATCTGTTGCGGTTTCTGACAACACAGCAGACGTATTGATAACGATGGAGAAATGTCCGTTTCGTCACCCGTGCACTTTAACTTCCTGAGGGGAGGACCGTTTGAAAAAAAATCACAGTTCTCAAAATAAACAGTGGCTGAGCAACAAGTAATCAGCTGGTGTGTTTATTCTTTTATCCTTCCCTGCACCGTGTGGAAGATACAATTAGGACCTTTACCCCATTTGCAATATTTCCCGTCTTGTGCATTTTTTTTTCCTTGTATTATATTGTGTTCTTTCTGTTTCGAGAATGACTGTTGAGAAGTTGGCTTTACGTAGGCTCGTCCTTTGTAAAGTGCTTTGAGACGGGGTTTGTGATTGACTGACACACACGTCAATTAGCACAGTGTGAAACAAAGCTTCAGCACCACTTTGCATACGTGGGGCTACAAATAAAAAAAGGCATAGTAACTGAAAATGATGATCCTCAAAATCCACAAGTCTGGAGACCAAGACATCTTAAAGAAACTAATCAAATCTCCACCCTTATGTGGAAAACGTTTTGTGAGGAAAGTGGATGAGTAACGTTCTCTACTTTGTTAATGACAGACGTCAAGGCTCTTTGCTCTCTGAGCAAGGAACCCGTAGCTACAAATTCAGGACTTTCAGGAAATTCAGGTGTTTTTACAGGGCAGCTTACATGTGTACAGTCTTTCCACTATTATATTATTATGGAAAAGACCAAACTGGGAAACAAGAACTTCTACAGTAGACACTGCAGTCGTGTTGTTCCAAGCAATGGTTTGACATTTTGGGAAATACGTTTTTTCGCTTTCTTGCCAGGAGTTAGATGAGAGGATCAGCACCACCATCATATCTCACCTGTTAAATATATGGCCACAGCCAGCAGCCGGTTAGCTTAGCTTAGCATAAAGACTGGAAACAGGGGGAAACAGCTAGCCTGGCTCTGTCCAAACAAAACAGTACTCCTACCAGCCATTTTAAAGCTCACTAATTAAGACCTTATATCTTGGTTGTTAAATCCATACAAAAACTAGTGTATAAAAATGACAGGTTGTGGGGGAGATGTCCCTTACCTTTCTGCTTGCTTTGTGTTGGCATTTTAAACTCGATTCAGGAAACATCCTCCTAGCTAGAACCGACAATCAAATTTTATAGATTTTTTTTTTACAGTAAAATTCTCATCACACACTTGACAGCCATTTTAATTCCAGAGCTCGCCTCCCTACGTGTACATGTTCCACCAAAACAAGTTCCTTCCCAAGGCTATTTTGTAAAGGTACCGTTGCTCCGTCCGGCGCTTAGCGCCTCCCAAGACGATTGTGATTGGTTTAAAGAAATGCCAATAAACCAGATCACGTTTTCCAGAATGCTGTAGGTTTTGAGGTTTTGAGGTTGCCTCTTGGGTAGTCTCACATCGCCAGACCTTCCTCCACAGCGCTGCGGAGGAGGGTCTGGTTAGTCCACAAAGCATTCCGGGATTGGAGGTCTGGTGATGCGAGACAACCCAAGAGGAAACCTCCGGGTCTAAAAAAAAATTAAAACCAACGCAGAAGTGCCAAAAACTGCAGATCCTCGAATGGCCACTTGAGGCTGGCTCCCGAAAGCGCGGCCACGGCCGTAGCAAGCTATGAGGTCACCAAGGTCCGGACCTCGGTAATCATTTCCTGAAAAACCCGCTGTCTCTCTGCATCTGAATGACATAAAACTGCTTGAAACTGAAAGCTATCAATAAGACCGACATCTGTGTGAAAAAAAGTCCTGAATTCAAAATGTTACTGAAGTCAAAGTAAAGAAGTAGGCTGTCATCAACAAAATGTACTTAAAGTATAAAAAATAAAAGTACTCTTTATGCAGAATGGCCATATTATGCTGCTTTCATCAATCACACAAAACAGTGTATACTAGCCTGGCTCTCACCAGACCAAGCTCAATCTTTTAAGATTGAACATTAGTCTGGGGAGTCTGCTCTGTATTTTCTACTGCACAAGAGGCGTGATCAACGGGCATAGTTCAATAGACTCTGGACGCAATTGGATAGTCCTTCAACCAATCAGAGCAACGATCTGGGTGACGTAGCAGCGACAAGCGGCATCAGCGGGTTTCTGTTGCTCCGGTGGCCGCCATGTTGAATGTAAACAAGAAGCTGCGTGGTCGTTTCTCTATCGCCCATCGTGTTAAACCCGCCAATAGCGCGCCAGGTGGCTAAGCCAGTTTGTGATTGGTCCCCCGCAGATTTGTAATGGAAGCAGGATAGATAAATATACAGGTTTCCAGCCTGAGCTGCTGGTCGAAATCAAATTGCCAGCAGATCGGGCTGGGTTTACCCAGTCTAAGTGTATACATGTAAGAGCATTTTAATGTTGTAGCTCATCAATGTGGAGCCCATTTTAGACACTTTGTTTAAAAAAAAGTGTCAAATAAATGTAGTGCAGTAAAAAGCCCAGTATTTCATTCTAACATATAGTAAAGTAGAAGTATAAAGTAGCAAACTGGAAATACACAAGTACCTCAAAACTGTACTTTAGCTACATGAATGAATGTACTTTGTTACTTTACACCACTGAATGTGACAAATTGTGCAGCTTTAATAAAAGTATTTTGACCAACAGGTCCATTTGTATATATTTAATTATACAGTTGTAGAAGGACCTCACTCATTTCTGCGGCCCTGTTCACAGCAGAATGAAACATATTTACAGCCTGGTGCAAAAAAAATGTTCTGGTCTCTATAGCTAATTTCCCCCTCCATGACAACTGTATGGGGGTTGAATTTATTTATAACTTACCCGTTTTAATTATATTCAGCTCAAAGTTATGCATAATTAAGGGGGTGTCGCTTTGGGTGACAGCTGGGCTGTCGTCACAGGAGGTGAGCAGACTGTAGGCTTCATTCGGCCCGCCTCCGCTCCGTCCACGCTCCACCTCTTTACCCGCTTTTAGATTAGGAGACGTCGGGCACCGCCAAGATGGCGGACGGCCGGAGCTACCGGGAGCCGCCCACTTGGAGCTTCATTTTGTCTCCTCGCAAACCTATGGGTGACGTCACGGAGCCTGCACATTTTACACACCATTCCCTTTTTATTTATTTTTTTAATTAAACAAATGAGATATAAAGTGTTCATTAATGAGGTGCTGGTAGGCAGATTGTATTACCTTTGGACGGAGCTAGCTGTTTGCCCGTTTCCAGTGCTCTTTGGATGCTTTTATATAGGCCTTAGTGGTCCCCTAATACTGTATCTGAAGTCTCTTTTATATAGACCTTAGTGGTCCCCTAATACTGTATCTGAAGTCTCTTTTATATAGGCCTTAGTGGTCCCCTAATACTGTATCTGAAGTCTCTTTTATATAGGCCTTAGTGGTCCCCTGATACTGTATCTGAAGTCTCTTTTATATAGACCTTAGTGGTCCCCTAATACTGTATCTGAAGTCTCTTTTATATAGACCTTAGTGGTCCCCTAATACTGTATCTGAAGTCTCTTTTATATAGACCTTAGTGGTCCCCTAATACTGTATCTGAAGTCTCTTTTATATAGACCTTAGTGGTCCCCTAATACTGTATCTGAAGTCTCTTTTATATAGGCCTTAGTGGTCCCCTAATACTGTATCTGAAGTCTCTTTTATATAGGCCTTAGTGGTCCCCTGATACTGTATCTGAAGTCTCTTTTATATAGACCTTAGTGGTCCCCTAATACTGTATCTGAAGTCTCTTTTATATAGACCTTAGTGGTCCCCTAATACTGTATCTGAAGTCTCTTTCCCGAAATTCAGCCTTGGTGCAGAATTACAGCCACTAGAGCCAGTCCCACAATGAGCTTTCCTTAGGATGTGCCATTGAGGAGGAGATAAGGGGGGGCAGGGTGGAGGGTGGGGGTGTGGCCTTGACCAACTGCAACTTTGCTCGTTCGAGGGCCATGATGTCTCTCTCTCATGGGTGGGCCAAATTCTCTGGGCGGGCAAAGCAGAGAAAGGGGAGGTAACCTTGCTCCTTATGACCTCATAAGGAGGAGATTCCAGATCGGCCCATCTGAGCTTTCATTTTCTCAAAGGCAGAGCAGGATACCCAGGGCTCGGTTTACACCTATCACCATTTCTAGCCACTGGGGGACCATAGGCAGGCTGGAGGAACTCATATTAATGTTAAAAAAACCTCATAAAGTGAAATTTTCATGCCATGGGACCTTTAACTGTCTGTTGGATGTAATCTCGTGGGCAGATCTGAGCGTAATACCAATCTTCTTCTCTTTTGACTAACTGTTTGCAAACTGACAGCTGGCAAATCTTTTCAACCAAATGTGTGAACATTACATTTATAGTCATGCTGTTGTCTGAATCGCGTTGCGGTGGAGGAACCTTCTCTTTTTATGTTCATTTTATGACAGCTCTGAGGTGTATAAATGTGAAGAAAGCTTTTGGAAGTTTCCGCACGGCTGCTTTGACTTTGCCTGGATAAACAAAAGAAAGCTGCACAGGACGAGATGTGAAAATACACCTGAATCAATACAGCTGAATCATCCAAGATGTTCTAGACTCTCTCCTGTTTTACTTCTGTGTTTGGTCCTTGGTGGGAAATATTTACCCCGAGTAAACTGGACCCGCTGTCTATAGATGTCCCTCTTCACCTCATCCATGTGGAGTTTAAGTGACTGACGTCACAATGCACAATTTCTGGCTAACAAGTTCCTTTTAAACTTTCAAAATTGTGCAGTTATAGCTCAGCATGAAGTTCCCTCGTGGAGTTTTAAATGACCAAATGTCCAATCGAGATGCTGATCCCTGAGTTATAATTCAATTCAATTGTATTTATAGTGTCAAATCACAACAGGAGTTATCTCAGGACACTTCACAGATATAGTAGGTCTAGACTACACTCTATAATCATTTGTCTTTCCAAAATAAATGTCTTCCAGGATCATGGACCAATGGTGTGAGCTTCAGGCGAGTTGCCACAGCAATAAGCGAGTCGTCGTCCATCCACAGCGACGGCCTGTATCATCTGACCAAGGACATGTCCGGCATGGGACTGGACCCCATGTCCCACAGCATCCTGGAGCCTGCACCTTATAAACAACAACCCTGGGCTGAGGAATTAGAAACTTTGTTACAGGTAAAAAAAAAAAAAAGGACCACAGAAAGGATGTGTGTAGGTCAAAAAACTAACAAAACAACAACAACAACGTAATAATGTACTTTTTGGGAACCAGTTTGAGATTAAAGCCTGCTCATACACACTAGTAGTATCTCGCAAAAATAACTTAATGTAATGTAATATTTCCTGCATGGGTACCGTGTTGCATAGCATTGCATCATTTTATGATTTAGCAGCACAAAATAGAAAAGAAATCTTATTAAAATGACTTCATGACTTTAAATATTTCATGGTGATGATGGAGGAAGCTGTTCTTATATAGTGTGCAAGATGTTTATTCTTGTAGTCTTTCAAAATAAAAGTTGAAACTGAGTGATAATCGGGAGAAGAACCGAATACAACCTGAGTTTGAGTCAAAAGCGTAAACACGTGAGTTCAAGGTTAATGTAAGTTTAGGGAAAAGACTTCAGTTGAGGATTTAGGCTGATATTAGAAATATGTTAATGGTAAAGCCTGGGGTTAGCAGTGCCTCAGAAGGTATCTGTGTGTGTGTGTGTGTGTGTGTGTGTGTGTGTGTGTGTGTGTGTGTGTGTGTGTATCGAGTGTAAAATGTTATCTTGTAAAATGCTTCTTCGAGGATAACAGAAATATAATCCTGGGATAAAAGCAATGCTTCAAATACATTTTATATTGCTTCCGTGATTACGGGGTAGCTATTAGAAAAACACAGGTCTCTCTCAAGGTGACATCAGTGGGCTGTCTAAACCAAGGCTGCTTCCTCTCTCCACACTGCAAAAAATATCCACCATAACCTCTCTTTTTTTTTTTTTTTAATAAGAGCATAAGACATATTTTTTAATTTTAAAATAGGAAAAAAAGGCTATTGGGAAGGGTAATATAGTATCACATTTTATTGCAAACCAAGTTTTTTTTTTACTGTCAGATAAAATTTGAGATGTAGCCTATTTCAGAAACAGGCAAAACTTCTAAAAACAGGTGAAACCACACTAGAAAGTATTTGGTAACTACGTCATCAACAAATAATAATATGATGATTTGTAATCTTCAGTAATTATCGGTAATGCTATAAGCAATGTTATGTTATTACTAGTTTAGCGTATTAGTGTATAGTTTATAAATGTAGGTAGATAATTAATACTTTCTCAATGGTTAATAATTGTTCTGTAAACCATCTATAAACATTATTTGGATGGCTAGTAGTATTACATTGCAACTAATCCTTATTATAATTATCCCATGGATAATAAGTGGTTTGTAAAGCATCAAGTAGCCTAACATAACACAATCTTTTTTTTTGCTCGATGGCGTTTTAAGCCCCAAACGTCTCCTTCCAGGCAGCGCTGCGACTGTTGACTTCAAGGCACCTAACCCTAACCTTAACCATTGCCTAATCGACTTCAAGGCACCTAACCCTAACCTTAACCATTGCCTAATCGACTTCAAGGCACCTAACCCTAACCTTAACCTTAATCCTAACCATAACCATTGCCTAATCGACTTCAAGGCAGCGCTGCGACCATTGACTTCAAGGCACCTAACCCTAACCTTAACCTTAACCCTAACCCAAACCTAACCCTAACTGCCTAAATGCCTGGAAGGAGACGTTGGGGGCTTAAAACACAGATGAACTCTTTTTTTTGGTGATCTACAAAAGAGATGATTATCTGATTATTGTGCGCTGATAATAGCTATCTAAGTAATGCTTTAAAAGGTATTTACTAAACATTTACAAGGTATTCAAATCATCGGTTGCAACTTTATAATAGGCATCCAAAATAATGTTTATTGACGGTTTACACAAGTAAGCTTTACAAATCATTAATCATTAACAAATGAAAACTCACTATAATATATAAAATGTTATGTGTGCAATAATAGACTCTTAGAATCACATAAATTACGGCATTACTTATCATTAGTAAAAATAAAAAATAATTATAATTTCATTGTAAAATAACTGTTAAGTAAAGTTTAATCAATCAACAATTTACCATTTCTTAGTAATGGTTATTGTTAAGTGATACCAATTATTTAAATTCCCATCAGTTAGGCAAAATGTGTTGATTGTCTTTACTGCAAACGGCATTTTAGAGACTCAGCGTCAAGACCAAATAACTGATTGGAGACAGACATTTTTTACAGTGTGGCATTCTCCGTGCCATAAAGCGCCGGCGGTGCGCAGGCAGCCTCCAGATCACACACAGTGGGATAGATGGGTATCACCAGCACGCGATCAGGCTGCTGAGTCTAAATGCGCAGCCCTCTTCTAGCGGACCCGTCCTTCTTTGGCAAAACAATACACCCTGGTGTAGATGGTAGATGAGCCGTTGCTGCTCTTGGACTGTGGACTAACTGGAGTGACCTCCGGTGTCATTTTGGGATGATGGGGATGAAGGTGGTGATGATGAATAGGGCTCTTTTTTTCTGCAAAAACCGCCAACTTTCACTCTATCTCTTCTTTTTCTTATTCTACTTCTCTGTGTGTCTTTAAAGCGCAACAGCATGCAGATAACCCCGAGTGAAGACAAAATCCCAGTAAGTACACCAGTATCCATCCGCCGACACTCTTTGTTTTCTTGTCTTTGCCTGGAGTTTAATTAGCTACACCTGTGACCAATCTGTGTTAGGCTAATGGCTCCACTGTAATAGTTATAATACTCGAATTTACATTTGGTTGCAAACTCCGCAAAGCTGTTTACGGTAAAGCTTAGCAACACTAAAAACCAGAGTTCAGAATCTGTTTCTGTAAATACTATTGTGTTGGAGACTATTTGACAGGTATAATAAAACACGACAACACGTTAAAAATGTTTTATGGTAGCGGCAAACAGGTGAGGTTCTTTAAAAATATTTCGTTTTTTTTCCTTCTGGGAACCTTCAGGGAACGGTTTTGTTAACCTTTAACCAACACGAGCATCTGGGAACCTTCTTGGAGCTAGCTAGGCGAAACCAAATGGTAGCCTAATCGTTCCTGTACTGTATACGTTCTCCTTTATGAAGACCCAGAAACCCTTCGGTAAAGTTCTATGAGTTTGAAGGTAGCGGCCATTGTGTGTAGGCCTACTGTAGCATAGCTTACATGTATCTTCTGCGGGTGAGAACTTTTAAAAACTTCCAATGGATAATATTATTTTTACTTGACAGTATACTGCTGCTATGTTTTCAAGATATTCCAAATTTGACAATGGTTTTTATTTCTTGACATCTTTTGACACGAGGAACCGTTAGTCTGGGTACAGTTTACTGTTTAAAGAACTTGCACACCCACCCAGGTGTGTGCTGATTAGACCTCATTTGGGCGGAGCTATGCTGGGAATAATATGTCACCAAACTCCATAGCTGTGTCTGAAATCACTCCCAGGTTCACTCATTAATTATTTACCGTAATAAACACTCAATTGGGTATTCTATAACGAGTGGTATTAAGCATACATGTGGGATTTTTTCAGTGGTGTAGTCTAATGTATTGTAGTGGGTGTACTGTACTGTATATGTATATGTATGGCCCAGAATGGGACTTTGGGGGTCTGGGTGTCCTCCCCCAGGGAAATTTTGAGCGTCAAAGACTTAATTTCCTGTATTTTGATACACTTTTATGCACCAATTCACAGCTGAAATACCTTTTTATTTAGCCTATGCAAAGAAAAAAAACAACACAGATGACAATTCAAAATATGTCCAAAATATAATGGTAAAGTACGTTGTTGCGTGTCATTGTCCATTTTTAAGTGGGTATATGGAAATCCTGGAGCTTTCTTAGTAGGTATACTGCGTATACCTGCTTATCACGTAGACTACACCACTGGATTTTTTGGTAGAAAGAGGACAATACTTTTTGTTCAATTGTGGAAATTGTTCGGGGTGCTTCCACACTGATAATACGGACATTCAAATAAAATGGCAACAAGTGAATGTAGTAAATATGGCGTGATCTTGGACACAGCCTGTGTAAAAAAAAAAAAAATTGATAAAGGAAGAGCTGCAACTAATGACTATTTTCATTGTCGATTAATCTGTTGGATAATTTTCTAGATTAATCAGTTAGTTGTTTTGTCTATAAAATGTCAAAACATGGTAAACACACTGTTAATGAGTGTTTCCCAAAGCCCAAGAGGACGTCCTCAAATGTTTTGTCCACAACTCAAAGATATTCAGTTTACTGTCACAGAGGAGTGAAGAAACTAGAACAATATTCACATTTAAAAAGCTAGAATCAGAGAATTTTTACTTTTTTCATGAAAAGTTACTTAAACCGATTTAAACGATTACCAAAATACTTTAATTTAATAGTTTTCAACAAAAAATGTGTGCAAGGAAGATATCAATCAAGCACAGTCTGTGCAGTCGAGGGCTGGCCACGACTAAAGAAATCCCCACACTAATATGATTTTGTCGACTAATCAATGAGTTGATTTAATCGACAGATCTGTAAAAAGAATCATGCAAAAGCACCAGTTTAAATCTTGTGTTTACCATAGGGCTGGGCGATGTGGAGAAAATCAGATATCACCATATTTTTGACCAAATAACTTGATGACGATATTGTATCTTCACAATTAGATTTTAGATAAAAAAATCATCAGTAATGTGGATATAATGACTAAGTGGGTAAAGACAAATAATAGAACAGCTAGAACAGTCTGGTAAGTTCAGAAAAGGACATCACTTTACTGTAATGCAGCCTTTAAAACCAGCAAAAGATAAAACTTAAGCCATTTACGATATTACGATATCTGAAATCTTAGACGATATATGGTCTCATATCACGATATCGATATAACAACACAACAATAAAAATATATTGCCCAGCTTTAGTTTACCACATATGCGCTCATAAGTTTCTTTGTAAATAAGCATGAAAAAGCATAACAAATGACTAATCGACTAAAGAAATCTTAGTCGGCTAAGACCAAAACGACCGATTAGTCGACTAAACGACTAAAAGGGGGCACCCCTATGCATGCCTTAGAAGAAGTCCAATTAGTCTAAATAAATGAAAAGACCTGTGTGGGAGGACCATGGATGCCTGCGGGGCTTTTAAATATTTGAGCTAATCTGGCATTGGAACCAACAAAGCACGTGGCCATATTTCAATGATATCCAGATCCAAGATAAACTTCCTGTTTACTGACAGCCAGGACCAGTAAGTGAATTCCGTAAGCTACATTTTCTGATGTTTCAGACATGTACTGAATGTCAAGCACTGTGAAATCAGAGTTGAAAATCGAAGTTGGCCTATTCAGTAAGAGCCCTTTGGCTACTGGGAAATGGTAAGGCATTTAAAAAATTGTGCCTTGTTTAGGCCTACAAGATCATTCAACTGACACTGTCATGGTGATCCCTGATACCTAGTATGCAAGGCTTGAAGTTGCCACTGATTCATACATAGCTACCATGCCATAGTGTGAGCTTACAGCAGCTTGTTTGCTAGCTAGGTTATTAAATATCATTAAAGTGTCTATAACTGATATTTTACACTACCAATGGATCAAATGAAAATGTGAAAGGCATTGCTCATAGTGATGAACCGTAACAAAATAGGTGAAAAATTAAGCTAATCCAGTCTTATTTGTGGGAAACTTGAGCTCCATACAATACATGTGTGCCATGTGCCAAATATTGCAATGTCACTTACATAAATTAGATGGATAAATAATAGCCATTTAATTAATGTAAGTGATGTTGCATTATTTAGTGCTTCAACAACAATGCAATATAGTCATATAGCTGTGACACACACACGCAGACACTAAGTGAAAAGAGTAGAATTTAACTTAGCATAGATGCACAACACTATATTTTAAAAACCTGTCCTGCTGATAAGTTAAAAAGATCTCTCAAGCCCAGAGCCTATATAGTGTTACCTCTTGTGTCCTCCATGTTTAGTCTCCCTCTCTACTTTCCCTATTCTAAATAAAGAATAAAACTGCCAAAGGTGAGCTGGCTGCCCACTCTGCTGCTGAAGGTTCTCACTTCAGTGTTTTTGAGAACCTGCCAAAAGCCACTTCTGTTTGCGTGTGCTGACAGTGCAGTAGATGCTTAAGTTCATTCAAACAGTTATTACATAACCCCCGCTGCTGCGTAAAGGTTCTGTGTATGCTGTCTTTAAACAGTGTGTATTTGTTAAATGGATTGGGATGCCTTGCATTAATTTTTGTAAAGAAATGAGAGTAGGACGGAGATGATGGTTTCCTCAATCTGAGAGCAGTTTCAATGGTTAGTGCTACTGTGCTACTGCCACTGTTTGTACAGCGTACGTATTTCTACTTTATATTTTACATTCCCTTTTGATTTCTCTTGGCTCCCTGCAGGTTGTGGAGTCACTTTCAAGCCCTCGGGGCAGTGCAGAAGGCCTTTACTTCTCCGATGGCAAACGGAAAGTTGACTACGTTCTGGTCTTCCATCATCGGCGGCCCGCCTCCATACGATCTCGTGCCAGCGCCACAGTTTCACACGACAGGTTATCCATTGTTTCCAATGGCAACTTTGCCCCTTCGGTGGGCTCAGATCCGACGGCAGGAAGAGGCAGCATACCGAGAGTGGGGGCTGGCTGTGTCGGCGAGGTGTTCATGGAGCTTGGTCGTGCAGGAGGGAATGAGCTAACAGAGCCTGCTGACCATGAGATGCATCTAGTCAGACAGGAATTTGAGGCTAACCTGCTGGAGGCCGGCCTGGAGATAGAGAGAGACAGAGAGGTGAGTGTGACTGTATTGACGCATATCTTTTACTTTCTAATGTTATATTACTATGTGCTAATGCAGTTGAGAGTGATGATTTTGGTGAGATTTCTTCTTTTGGCAGATTAATATCCTTGTGGAAAACTGGTGACCAGCAACCTTGGTCTGAAACCATCTGTATGGAAGCTAGGAACATTTAATGTATAAATATAGAAGCCCATTGTACTCAAGGATGAAGGTTTTTATTGTCATAAAAAAAGAAATATAAACAAACATCTTAAAATCTTTTTTATTAGATAGTGTAGACCCACAAGGAAAGGGGATGACACAGAGTGAAGGGCTGTGCGTTGAATTTGAACCCAGTCCACTGCCAAGGACTCAGCCTACGTTGGGTGCACACGCTACTCGGTGATCTAGAGATCTCCCTGAGTCTGTGATTCTAATACCAATACATTTTTTGTCAAATGCAACGAATATCTCCTCACGGTCTGCTAGCTGTCCATTCTGTGTGTGCGTGCTGAAAAAAATCCTGTGTTCTTACACAGCCCTGGCTCTGTAAATGGGAAACAAACTAAGGTTTGGACCGAGCCACGCAGCACTATAACGTTTGTGCTCGTGCACAGGACGGGAAAGACAATGGATGTACAAAGAGAACGGCTGTGGGAGCGAGAGGGACGCTAAATGCCAACGCAGACTCCACCTTTGAATTATTGTTTTTTGCCGACTTAGGGGCAAAAAGTCGGTAGTCTTTTTGCCACTAGTCTGGCCTACCGGATGTACAGTCTGGATGAACAGTGCGGGTATGAAGTCTGTTGAACTGTTTGGTATCTGGAAAAAGCATTGTTCTTTATTAAAGTTGAACAATTATGGTTAATCTTTTTGGTCACAATACCTGCAGAAGTAATCAGGATAACTTCAGACATTAACCGGCAGCCTGTGGTTTGATACACAGACTAGATGCTACAGTTTTTACCGACTTTACAGGATTTTTAAGATCAACCCTGACAAAGGATCTGATGTAACCGTCTTGAGCTATTTAAGGTGAGCGCCTACATACGGCACCTGGCTCAGATGGTAGAGGAAATAGGTGGGTGAGACTCGATGCGTTGTTAAGGTTATAAGGTGGCTATTACACCAGCAAGAGCCTAGTGTCACAAGGAAGTTTCTATTAATCTTTGAAATGTATCTTTTATTTCCATTTTTATGTTTCATGCACCGTGTTCAGCCTTCCTTTGTCACCTTGCTGCTGTTGGACAAAATAATAGAAAAACTACATAAAAGTGTGTTAGCTTTAGAGCACACAAAGTGTACAGGCACAAACATGGATTCTGATTAAGAGGGCTAAGATGCAGTGATAACATGATTATCGATGGATCATGATGCATCAAAAGCTTTTATTACTACATTATTTACTTTTAAAACAGCGTATGTGTAATAAACCATGGTTAAAACAAACATTTACTTCCACTATCTTTTAGTTTAACTTTTTAAATTTTACGATTTTTGACATGCCATAAAGTTGCCATAATCTTTCAAGAGAGAATTGTGATTCATCTAAGAATCAACTTTTTTTTGCCACCCCTAGTATCTTCAGTACTTTCAGTCCAAATCAACAAAATACGTCCAAATATAATATAAATATAATTCGATACACAGGTAGGCCTGCCCAGTTAAAGCATATGAGCAGTCAGTCAGAAACGTCTTGTATTCAGGGCAACACACAAAAATGCACAAGTTGGTGCAGGCTGCACCAAACCTGCAAACCTGAGCAATGGAGAGAAAAATCAAGTCTGATGAGTCATTCTACCTTGTTCTGCTGTCCAGGAACATTTCGGACAGAAGGACAAAGGAAACCTTTAACCACCAATGTTTACAGCCAATAGTGTGGATCTGTATTGATCGTAAGGAAACTTTAAAGAGTGGTGATTGTTCTGCAAGCCCAAAATATAAATATTGAACAAGCCATTTTACAGGACTAGATCAGACCAAAGTTGAGAAGCTCAGAGCATTTGATCCGAACTCTAACTAACCCTAACCCTAACCCTAACCCTAAGTTTTTATTGTATCTTCTCATAATTACTTCCTCGCACATAATGGAATACAGTTTGGTCTCAGTTCTGAGCTCTGTTCATGTTCTTCTGAAAATTCACATTTATAGTGTTTGTTCCTAATCTCTTTTATATATGACCTACACTGCTAAATGGCACTGACTATAACTCACCTTTACTACAATCAAAATTTCTTTTCCATGTGATGTTTCTGTTATTTTGTGTCTTACCACTTATGTATATATATATATATATATATATATATATATATATATAAACAGAATCTGTGTGTGTATGTGTATGTGTATATATATATATATATATATATATATATATATATATATATATATATAAATATACACACACACGGATTCTGTTTATTTTGGTGTTGGAATCCACACGACAGCCTGGTGGTTTCCTGTGAGCTGGCAGGCGTAAATTGTAGTTGCTGTAGCCAACACAGCTGCTGTGGTGACCTCTTTGTGTTGATTTACTAATTTAGCCTGAAACTGGTCATTTTGTTTGGACATGTACAAATCGCTTCGATGTGATTGTGTTACATAGCAACCTGTACTTGCGTCTGAGTGTGTAGTTAAGTCCTGCTTTTAGTGTGTGTGTGTGTGTGTGTGTGTGTGTGTGCGTGCGTGCAAGAACACAATCAGTGTGTTCTGTGTTCTTGTAGTGGGTCTGCAGGCTCACTGCCACAGAGTTGTACAAATTTAGTTATTGTTCCACTTGTTACCAAATGAACTGCTGCTGCACTTTGGCTCTAACACTAATAGGAATCAGTTGGGAGTGTCTCTCGCTTCAGCTGTTGCAAGCTGCAAGGAATGGTCTTGCCATTTTGTGAATTGTTATATCCCTAAAACTGAGTATTAGAAACTGGAACAGTGATATATCGTGGTTACTAGTAGGCTCACAATGTTCAGAGAAGAGTTATATTTATGTTAAATGCAGGATAGAAAGACTTTTACAGGTGCCATACCACTGTACAGTATTCGGGTTTGGCATGTGTGATACCTATTTTGCTAAATACGTGCGACTGTGTGGGCATGTGTGTGTGCTGGATGGCAGCCAGTTGGCAGTGTGTGCGGTCTGCAGGCTAGTATTAATCAGATTGTTGATAGTGTGGCCGCGGAGCTAAACCAGGATTAGATTGGCTGGCTGACTGACTGAAAGCTCTTTATCCCATCTCATGAATTGAGGGGTAGATCGAATCTGCTGCCGAGTGCAGCCAATATTAAGAGGAAGACTTGTGTTCCGATATCTCTCATTTAAATGTAGTGGGGGGTACTCTTACAAAATGATTGACAAACATAATTACACTCCTTCAATCAGCTAGATGTGGTTGTAGGTAGTGCTGGCAGAGAGAAGGAACACTGTCTGATAATAACTGTAGGTTTGCTGCTCACTTAATAACTCACTTAATAATATAAATACTGTGTGCAGATAGTAAAATAATGTACCTTTTTATATTTAACATATTTGAATATGACTACTCCTCAGTTTGGCTTTGTTTCTCACATCAGGTTGAATATATGAATCACTTAATGAACCAACCATTCAGCAGAGCAACACAATGGTTAAATCTGTTATTCATGTACAGGTCAACAAAGATGACATTGAGATATTGTAAACACACATTGGCCAATGTGGCAGCAATTACTAACTGTGTGACTATTCAGACTAATTGAGGGACAGAAATAATCCAGAATGATCCCTGTAAATTGGCATTTCCCAAGGCTTGAATTTTTATATGAAGTATAGCAGTGCACTGCAGTATTAAGGTATTAATTAATAATGTGCTATATTTACATATTTCACCATGTGTTTTACTGCATAGTTTGATACTTTAAAATAATAATTTCAAAAAAAGTAGGCTGAATAATGTTTAAGTCATTTAGATGAGAAACAAAGCAAAAGTGCGTCAGAATAATTGGGATAGTGGGAAAAAAGAGTGTATAAATGTCAAACTTGTTGACTATGTCTGAGAATTATTGAGTTGACCTTCGATCTCTTAGGGACATCCCCTTACAGAACACTTTTAATTAAATCAGAGCAAGATGTTAATTCATGAGTGGAGCTGGGACTTTTGAAGAGTTCAGTCTGTGGGGGCTTGGGAAACAGAATGTGCAGGATTAACTGTTTGGTAAGAGATCCCTCAGGTGAAGAATGATTCTCTCTCTGCATATTGCTTGACAGGCGGCAGGAGGAGGAGGAGCACACTCCTCTGTACTACACCTGTCCGCTCAGGTCCTGCTGCATCGATGTGTTGTAGGGAAATGCCAATAATCACAAAAAGTATCAAGATCACAATACTAATGATTACTGAATGTGCATATTTTTCTCTTGGAGGGACAGTTCTGATGCTTCGGAGAATCCCTGATATGTACCCAACGACTCACAATTTCCCTAATTTCTTGTTGGGCGGGGACCTATCGCGGCTGTAGAAATGATCATGAGTGCAAACGAGGAAGTGAGGTGACAAAGTATAAGAGTGCCAAATTCTGATTAAGGAGGCAGGTTTGGGTCAAACTAACACAGGACTTTCGCTTAGGAAACCGGGGTTTGTGTCCTGTGTGAAACCAAAAGTTTTACAAGAAGTTTTACAGCCCTTAAACGTACGCTATACTAGCCGCATCCAAGGTGGCGCGCGCCATCGTGACGTCAAAATGATGTAATATCCTGCCGCCGCGCTCAGATTTATGGCGCGCGAGCAGAGGTCGCGCACGGCTCTTTTTTTTCCCAGCGGTGCGCGACAAAGCGGAAACAGGAGGCCTGAGCGCGTTCACCAACAACCGGATCCCAGGACTCTCAGAGTGACTGCAAGTCTCTCATGTAAACTTACTGGCTTAAGATGAGTTCTTTTATGGCGAATGAAACGCTTGATCCGACGAAGTAGGTCATCAAATCAAATCGAAGCATTGACGGCAACGCTGCTGCCAGTTCTGCCGTTGTTTACCTTTTTCTTCTTCTTCTAGTCCGTAGAAATAGCAATGTCAGTAGCCTTTGCTCATTAGCGCCACCTCTGTTCAGGAGAAGACTGCAACTAGTGTCACGAGCACCAGCGCGGGTATATATAGGCACAGAGATCCCATGACATCACATTTGCGCACGCGAGCTGGGCTGCGTCTAGTATATAAGAGCCTTTAGCCTGTGATGCAATGACATCCGTGACGTCCTGATTTTAGTTTATTACGTGACACATTTTAAGCCAAACACTAAGTATTTTTGTTTAATTTCAGTTTCACAACGTTTACTACGTTCTTAGACTTAAAACTGCATGCTTTATGTTAAATAGAACGGTCACATGATTTACCCACAACGGTGCGGCAGTGATTAGAATGGGGTGGTGATGGCGCAGTGGATATGAAACATGCCTTTTGTGTGGGGAAATCTGGGTTCAATTCCCACTGCGATACATCAAATGACATTTAATGTAAAGAATGGGCGTTTTGGGAGTCTTTTGAAATCGACCTACAATGTGGTTTAGGTATGATGTGTTCTGGGAATGTTTTACAAATATAAAGCCTCCATGGATACAAAAAAAATCATAATTCAAACAGTAATAATTGACCTTGTTGTATTCTGAGGTGTCCTGTTGACGGTTTCACAGATGTCTCATTTATAATGGTGGTCTATGGGGAATATGCTTAGTGGGCCGCAAGGGATTTCATATTTGCATTACCACAAGTGACCACTTGGGACAATTGGGAACACGGCTGCGTGGTATCCAGCACTCTTAATACATCCATGCTTAGGCGTGGCTAGAGTCTATCCCAGAATGCCCTGGGAGAGAAGCCAGGTACTCCCTAGAAAAAGTTGTGAGTCTGTTATAAGGCTAACACATATAGACAGATTTACACATTTGCAAATGCATCTTACCCCACATGTGTTTGGACTTTGCAAGGACATGCGTGCCCTGTTGCTAGATAAAACATTTACCCCATCAGCAACCACTCATTCACATTAACTATTACAGCTACTTTTTTGTGGGCATTTTTAGGCCTTTATTTCCACAGGACAGATGAAGACATGAAAGGGGAGAGAGAGGGGGGAATGACATGTAGCAAAGGGCCCTATATATGTGCGCCTGCTCTACCAACTGAGCTAACCCTGCCACTAAAAGGCAAATTTGAGGCTAATTTTTTGAGAGGTGATTGTCTGATCACAGCAATTGGGTCATACAAACTCAAGATGAAGTGCAACCATAACTGTTACTGTGGCAACATTGACAGCATTACATTTTGGTACTCTGTAGTAGACTAAAAGAATTGTATTGTCATTCTTTTCAACTGATGTTGCAGCTCTGCAGCAGAAACCTGTTGCTGCCCCTGGTATTAACGTACAAAAAAGAAATCATTTGCATTAGAGTGTGGGTCAACAAAAATGATCAGTTATGATGTGTGCTTATTTCTGTGATGCAACAGGTAGCCTGTAGTCGTAGGGTACATCACGCCTCTCTGGTGGCCAGGCTCCCTTGGCACACCTGTGGCACAGAAGGCATTTTTATAGGTGGGTGCATTAGAGGCTGTGATCATGACCAATCACATTCACTTCTTTTAGCCCCTTTAATCACAGAGCTCTGCCTGCCATGACGTGCTGACAGCTTGGGAATCCAGTACAGAGTTTTCCTCAGAGGAAACTTATTGTTGTCTGGGACCGGTTACCCCGGTCACCCGGTGTTTAGGATGGAGACACCGGGTGAAAGGCAGGAACGGACGGTCCTGAGGGAGTTATAAGCAGAGCAAGGAGTTTTAAGTGATTCATATTTCTTCGTGAAGCTGTGTGAACTGTTTTGAATGTGTCACTCTCCATCTGTTGATGTGCAGAAGAAACTGGTAGAATAATGAATCAAAAGACATGTTTGATGTACACATAAGCCCAGGGGTCTGTGGTTATTTTCACTCGGGGGCTGGTTGCGCCAAATGTAACCAGTGGATGCTCTGTGTGTAACTGTGGCTTGACAGTGTGCCGCATCACTCCACTCCAAGGCACACCAGAGAACACAAGTGTTGATATTTACATGTTAAAAAGAACCCTTCCCAGCGCCTGCAAGCTATCTATAGCTATATATAGTGATAAATCCTAAAACCGCCCAAACTCGGTTGGAGCATGCAGTCTCCTCACGATATTATGTCCTAAATTACCTAAATTCTTTGCCCCCCTCCCAGTGTTTAACCCAAGTCGGCGCCTATCCAGTCAGTATATCCAGGCTAATCCCTACATCCTACCACCTGCAGGTGTAGGGAGCTCCTGTAATGTCACCCCCCTGCAGTCTTCAACCCATTTGACTTCCTCTAATAACCACCTTCCATGCTGTGTTTCTCTTTGTGTTGTTTTGTATCTTTCTCTGTCTTTGTCTTACTTTGTCTTTCTCTGTGTGATCCATGTTGTCTCCGTCTCACTCCTCATTTTCATTCTCACCATCCACACTCCTCTTCGCTCACCACTTCATTCCCTACCAAGCTGTCCCGTCGACTAACCGATCACCTTCTCATAGTCGATGCCCCCTCCTCCAAATCCAAAGACGCCCCCGGCTGCGTCCTAGTTACCCCCCCTATAGAGATAAAGAGCTAATTGGAAATCCCTCTACTAATTAACCTTCTCCAGGCTGAAAGGTATTTATATCCCCAGCTTTTTGATGAAGTGATAAAAAAGAAAGCAGGGGAGGGTGAGGAGTGGGAGAGGAAGGGAAAGAGGAGGAAGGTAAAGGGGGCGAGAGAGCTGAGAAATGATTGTGAGCAAGGGGGTAGAATATTATGGATGTTTGTAGGAGGTGGGTATAAGTAAGCGAGGAAGGAGAACGAAATGTAGTTGTGAAAAATAAAAGGATGAGGTAGCTGTAGCATTTAACATAACATCAATGAATCCTTGCTAATTTCTTAATTTTGTGACAGTAAAACAAGCACCATGAAGTCAGCTATCAGCTTTCTACTCCACACATTTACATCATGACCTCAGTCAGTAGGTCAGATTCTGAGAGAAAAAGAGTTTTGCAGATTGGGGAGGGGGTGACACTGTAGGCCGATATAAAAAGAACTTCCAACCTGTTTATGTTCTTCTGGAGGAGAAAAGAAAAGCAACAGGGCTTATGGGAAATGTAGTCCAATTTGGAGAAACACTTGCTCTAGCAATGCCACAGTTCAGCAGTTGTATTTACCCTGATATTATGTGTTAGCAGTACTTTTATCAGGATATGTGGTTAATTTGGAAATAATATATTTCTAAAATGCTCAGACCAACTTGAGCCCTGGGTGAAAAAACGCAGCCCTCTCATTTATTTGAACGGAGCCTGTCTGTTGGCCAATCAAGTACATGCCAGCTCACCTTCCAGGTAGAATGCCATATTTCTACTGTTTACCTTGCATAAAATAGCTGCTGCTGTGCTAACTTCCAAAAGTTGTAAAATCCTGAATATTACAAACCATTGTGCATTGTTTTGGCATGTGATAAACTGCCTGATAATGAATTAATTGTCAATCCAACTGGACCTCCTGGATCCTATTTCCTTATCTCACCACCAGTCCTTTAAACAACACGTGTTGTTTCAATACAGTCTTAATCCCCACTAACTAAACTAGGTTCTGGAGAGAGGAAAAACGTGTGTGCTGGTCTCTGTGGGTTGAAAGGTGTCACCTGAACCTTTGACCCAACAATACAGCTGGGTGTGGTCTGGTCTGTTTGTCAAAACTGGACCTCCTGGATCCTATTTCATTATCTCACCACCAGTCCCTTAAACAACACCCCACCGCCCTCAAGATGTAACCATACAGTAACTGTTTTACTGTAGTAACACTGACAGCATTACATCATGGTACTATAGTGCCACGCTACATCATGGCTGAACATGGCTGAAACGTAGACGTAGACTTAGAACAACGTCCCTGGGGACAAATGCCTCACTGTTGCTTATTCTGCCCTTAAAAAACTGATCAGTTTGGACCAAAAAAAACAACCCCTCAGAAAGAAGAAAGCTACACAACACACAGTTGATTTTAAAAGTTGTTTTCCTTTCTACACAGATGTCCTTTAGTGCAAGTTAAAACCTACAAGTTACCTGCACACATTTGTGTTATGAATATACATACGTAAGTTGTGTAACAAATAGAGACCGACCGATATATCGGCGGGACTGATATTAGGTATTTTCCAATCTATCGGTATCGGCATTTATAATGGCCGTTAAATGAATATTAACTAATTAAGTAAAATAAACGGACGAAACCCCCTTCAACCATGTTCTGAGTGTTGGCGTTGCATAGTGTGTCCACCAGAGGGCGCTCTACAACGTCCCTCTTGGCAGCACTCGTGTTTAGAACGCCACAAACGCCACAAACCCTACAACCAGCTGATCCAGCCAGAGTCGGGCAGGGTGAACGAGTTATCCACGACTCAGAGACTGTTGTTATTTATCAGAACTTATAGAACTTAACAGAATCATTTTTTTCCATTCTTGTTCAAAGTTATATTTATGAAGCTTACTAAGTCTATTAATACTGGTAACTTTGATTTTTTTTTTTTTTATTGTGTTTTTGTTTAAAGGACTTTAAGTTTCATATCTTAAGTTTGTATTTTTATACATTTTATTTATCAGAACTTTAATATATTTTTATGTTCCTCTGTTCTGTTCTGACAATAAAACAAACAAGTTAATTTTTGAACTGCATTATCATATTGTTTTAGTGAGGACTCATAAATAATTACAAATAACTAATGTTAGGGAAATTGGTTTATGTTTTGTTACGTGTTTCAGGATTTTTTTAAATATATATATCGGCCGATATATCGGAATATCGGATTTTTAAATCACCAAATATTTGTATCGATATCGGCCTTAAAAATCCTTTATTGGTCGGGTTCTAGTAACAAATATATATTTTATTTAAAGAGGTTTAAACTCGGGTGGCTTTACGCTCCACTGTGTCCCTGAGTAGGACAAAGGACACTGTGGATGCGAGTGAGGGAGAAGATAATGAAATATAAGATGACTAAGACTGACAATTAGTGAGTCAGCCAGTCAGTCAATCAGTCAGTGAAACAGTGTCTAGCGGGTAGCAGAAGGTACAGTAATATATGTGAGGAGGGCGGGTGGTGAGGGGGAGTGAAAGATCTCAGGAGAGTAGAGTGAGGAGAAAGGGAATCGTTTCAGGTTCCCATCATTTGCCATGCCACCTTTCTGTTTTCACTCCCCACCCTCCCCCCTGTCGCAGAAGCTGATGGGGGTCTGAGGAGGGTAAGGTTACCTGGCTGTTGTCCCCTGCTGGCTCTCTTTCATTTGTGGTTACACTTCTCACTCACACTGCTAACCTGCCGCATAGATTTTGGAGAAACAGTTTTCACTGCTGCTCACAATTAACAAATTTTTTCTTTTCTTTAGTCAACTATAGAGAGGCAAAAGTGGGTTTGTTAATGCACTGACATTCATAATTCAATCGCATACCTTCTGGTGCTAATTATCAGATTTTGCTAATGCGTCTTAATGTTAAATAATAATTAGAGTGTGGGCACTTGACCATGATTCATTAGCAGAACAAGCTAGATGAGTCAGGATTTTATTTTACATACAGTAAACATAATATCTGTTTGCTGGGGATGATGATAGGAACATAACAAAAACATCCAAATGTGTCAGGAACAGGCTGCAACAACAAAGCAGCGAAGGAAACAGCTCCAGGCTTTGCTTTAGGAACAGAGGCTACATCTATCTTTTATAAATACCAGTAATGCTACTGGCCAAACTGGTTAGCCAAAGTGTTGCAGTAGGTCAGGCTGATGGCAGGGATTGACTGGGTTCGATGTAAAGTCTAACTTGAAGCGAGGAATACCGTGCAATCTGAAATGTTGAGTTGCAGCTCTAGAAGCCAGTTATGAGGTCTGAAGGCAAAATCAGCTGAGAGCTAAGTGCAGCACATACTGAGGTCTGTCTACTGTATTGGATTTCAAAGCAGTACTGACAGATGGTCTGGTAAGCCAGCAGGTAGTTTCAGCCAAGCAATCTGGTAATACATTTCCCAAAACATCAAAGTTTATGGTATAAAACAGTTTTTTTTAGTAGAAACGTTGGCTCTTGTTGGGGAATCAGTGGCAATGACCCATTTCTAGCTCTCAAGCATCTATACACACTGAATTTGATCACATAACTGTGGGTAGACATGTTTTTATTTCTGTACCTAAAGGTTCCAGACTGCATTTAATTACGTAAACAATATAGCATATCTTTACACAAAGTCTTGCTTGTTTTTCAGGTGAAGGCCCATGGCCCCAGCTTCACGCGTCTCCATGCGCCCTGGCCGGTACTATGTCGAGAGGCTGAGTTTCTCAAGATTAAAGTCCCCACCAAAACGGTGAGATCTCATTGCCAGTTATAAAAAGTCAATGGGTCCATGTTGTTTCTTTGTTGGTATATTCTTGTTATTTCTGTGGTCAGAAGAGACACAGACTGAGACAGCAGAGGATTGAGTGATGTCCTTACTGTGTCACAGTTAATCATCCTTATGCTGATATTTATACCAATAATGTATCAGGGTTTTATTTCTACAAGGCCATTCAATGTTAGAAGAGTTTTATTTCTTCAGAACTGTAAGGCACTTCAGCCACTAGTGTCCAACGAGTGTAATTGGTTGACTATTTCTGTGTTTGTTTGTTTTCTCCAGAGTTACGAACTTAAAGAGGAAAGTGGTTTCGGGTCCACTATGAACACAGTGTGGAGGAAAATGAACCAGCCTTTCCAGCCCAAAGTACCGCATCAGGACCAAGAACGCACCAAATTTCTCACGCACTGCTTCTCCAGGGAAAAACTCCACCTGTGAGACACACACACACACACAGATATGCAGATATGCAGAATTAAGCCTAATTTAAAGTGAGACTACATAAGAAAAACTGACACATTAATCATCTTAAAACATGAAAGGTTGAATTTATAACCAATAAAACACTGATTCTCTATTCAGTACCCTTAACAGTGTTGTAGCTACAGTATTACTTGGTCTGGTATCAGTAGCTTAGGTGTCGAATGTTTGCCAGTTGTTATAGCAAACTTAAGATGGATGCAAGTTTTTGGGAGATTGCATTCTTGGTCAACATGCTTACCAAGTAATAAGAACACAATTCTATGTCCCTGGTTGATTGCTGCTCCTGTAGTCAGTGCCAGCATTTTAAAATACACTATGCAGTTCTTAAACCTTGGCATAAGTGGCCATGCCACTTATGCGTGATAGTAGTGAGTGATAGTAGACACCAGTATTATTTGAGAAAATAAGATCCAGTAACAACTCTTTAACTGAATGATAAGATTATTCATGATATGTGGCTATGTCTGGTTGTTTTGTGGAAAAGGTGTTTTAAAAAAAAAGTGTTAGCCTAAAGTTTTAGAGTACCACTTATGATTTAAGAATTTCTTTGTGATTTGTATTTTCTTACTGATCAACAGGTTGAGTTGATTAGATAAAGCCATGTATGTTTGCATGCAATACACTATATAAATACAAGGATGCAAAGATGTACACATGGAAGTTGCACACGTACAGTTTTTAATTGATTGGCTGTCTTTCCTTCAGGTACAACATCACATCTAAAGACACATTCTTCGACAACGCCACAAGGGGCCGAATAGTAAGTGCTCATCCCGATGTCTTCTTAATGTTTGTGCAGGGTTAGCTTATATCCCCAGTCTGATATTCTTGCATCTGTTTTAGGTATACGAGATCCTGAGGCGGACGGTGTGTGTACGAACCTGTCAAACCATAGGTGAGGATACCAAGCCGTTCACGGGCCAGACGGTGTGTGTTTGTGTTTGTGTGTGTGTGTCTGGGGGAAGTTTACCGAACATATGCAGCCTTTCTTTTCCAGTCCTACACATTCTTCACATTGACATGTACACTTGTTGTGGTTAGATGAATGGCATGAGGTAGACCGCGTTCTAATCTAATATGCTTGCTGCAGGCATAAGCATCTGACAAATGTCAATGAGTTTTCCGTTATGTTCTGTTGGCAAGCAGCAAGAATTGCAACAGCAAAATCTGAAATCCTCCATCTACCCCCTCCCATACCCTTGAAGTATGATGGCCTGTGATTGAGTAAAAAAAAAAAAAATAGTAATATAGAGTAAATTTTGGAGATAACTTGCAAAAAGAGCAGAGGTCTACCGAAGACATCATGAATCACAATCCTGGAAATAAAAACCTGGTTTGGCTTGATAAAAATGCTTTATGAGCCTCGTAGTGGATTTGTTGTGATGCTGCTGATCACTGGTTCATACTTCAGCACCATCATCCATCAGTTCAAAAGCTTTTCAAAATATCATTATGAGGTTGAAGTATCGAATAGTATTGACACTTGATTGGATCGGGAGGTTTCGCTCCAAAACCATCTTTAGCCTGGTAAATTAAAATGGGAGCACTAGGTTGGCTATTACTGTAGCTGAGTCAAGAGAATAAAAAACATCAGGATCAACAGATATATTGTGGATCGAGTTAGCTAAGGTGTAATGCGTTAGGTAATCTAGGTAGGTAGGAGAAACCAGGTGCAGTGAAACGCTTGTGTAACATGTTTGGCTGGGACGCTGCAGGGTGAAGCCAGCTGTCAGTTGCAGTTCAAGGTTGTGCTGAAACTCTGGAATATGACTGGACATTGATAAACAGGTATACTGGGAGATGATATTGATATCCCTGCTTGGAGTTCATTGCGGAGGTGAAGCAAAGTGAAGTGCAGCTGGTGACCCAAACAAGGAGTGAGATGATTGGATAATTAGATGAGACCAACATTATTTTTCAACCCCGATTTGTTTGGTTTGTAGCAACGCTTTGTTACCACCAGGCTCTTCTCAGAAAATGGCTTCGCTCATTAACACTTCAACTGCAGACGTCCACTGGGACAACTGGCAATTAGCCTCAGCAGCGGTGGCAGTTGTTTATGGCTTTTGTCAATCTCCTCTGGGATTTTCTTAATGAACGGCAAGACATTCAACACTCTGGATTCATGTTGGGTCTTGCCTTAGTGTTTATACATCTGTAGATTTCTCTTACGACATGCAGATAACAGCTGCCTGTGCATGTATGAGACCCGTCAGTCCCACATAGAAATGAGCTCACACCCGTTTCATTTCCAGTGTCAACCATATGTCTGGTTGGCTTTCCCATCACAGCAGAAGGTCTCAGCCAAAGAGTACTGATGGAGCTGCAGGGGAAGAAGAGGAGAGACATGAGAGCTGAGCATCTCTTTAACCTCTATTTTCTCTTTTCTCTTCATTATTGGTGTATACATTTTGTCACAGACACACACACACACATACATAGAGCCCACTCCCCGTATCTCTTTTGCCCTTCTCCATCTCCTCTACAAGTGGGTCATGCTTCCTGGGTCAGGCAGAGATTGAAGCAGGTGCCTCTGGGAGTTGTAGTTTTAACATGCTGGTTGAGCGAACATTCGCGTGCGTGCGTGCGTGCGTGCGTGTGTGCGTGTGTGCGTGTGTGTGTGGGTGGGTGGGTGTGTGTTGGTCGTGAGTTTCATTAATAGCACAGCTAATCACTGCATAGTTCCCAGTGCCCTTTAAGACACCGATAATTAATTGATTAATTACTTTGATGAAAGAGCCAGTAGCGTGTGCCAGGTCATCTGACGTGTCAGTGTTGATCCTGACATTCACAGGTCAGGTCATCACCTCCCACATGAAAAAGCGGTACCTTCATGAGTCTGCCTGACTCTGAAAAGGAAAGTTAAAACGCTGCAGGGTGTGGCCTCATGGCTGTACCACACACTGCCACAGCACATACAGCTAGGGTGGCTAAAATTTAGCCTCCATGGTCAGTGTGAATACTGGAAAAAAATGGTATTGGTATATTATTGGGGAAATTTGGAGCATAATCATAGTCAATGACATCGGATCTAAGTTGAGTTCAAAACAATGCCACTGAAAAACACTGAATCTGAACTAGTAAAGAGATGAACTTCATCTTCAGAAATCACAAAAATATCAACACGATGGAGCAGCGTGCAATACTAATGTAAGATAAATAACAGAAGGTGCTCTTTTACAATGGCTACCACTTAATTTCACACTACATCTTTGAGCACATTTGGTATAAACTTACTCCTTAATACCAGTAAATCAAATTACTTTACCTGCTGCTTGGATTTCTGGTTTAAAACTCAATCTTCAGCCCATACTACTACTGAAGTTTTATGACAAATAAAGGTTGTTTTCTATCATGACTTCTCTCTAGTGGAAGGCAGGAAGAGAGAAGCACCTTAGAATGATGTTTAAATCACCCTTGGAGCTCTCTTATGACTCTGCTCTCTCTCTCTCTCTTTTCCAGGCATCAGCACATTGATAGCTAAAGGAGTATATGACGCATCCTTCCCTCTTCACGATGTAAGTATAAGGTTTGGAAATCCCAATGGATAGCCATTGGTTTTAATTTATTTTGTGTGGTATTCAATTTGCAGAGAATGGAAACTTGAAATAGGAATCACAGTCCAAGCTTTGTTGCATCTCTTCTTATTTTTTTTATCAAACTCTACAAGCACGTTAGAAGCACAATCAGGGAAGGGTTCTCAAAACAATTCCTACTCTGTACTGTATTAGCATAAAAAAAGGAAAGATGAGTAAGTGAGATACACCGTTGTGACGTTATCCCTGCCTCAAGCAGGTTATAAGTCTCTGCAGGTAGATTTTCTTCTTAAATAAACTTTAACCAGTGCAGGTAGGAAAATAAGTCCTACAGATATGTTTTCATGCTAATCGAATGTGACCAGTTTGAACGACAAACGCTGTGCTTGAGCTGTGTTACTGGTTACACGGCGTTCGTCATTCGACTGGTCGTGACTGTTTTCCCAAGATGGCGCCCGCATGTATACGTGAACGGTACTGTCATTAACTATCTTTTTAATAAACTCTCTGTACACTTACAAAGTTCTCTTGTGCTTCGGTTTACATGTAGTGCCCCTCATTATGCTACTGTGAAAGTGTGGTGCTATTTTGAGCCTTGTTAGTGGTGTAGAAATAGAGATTTCTTTTTACTTCACCCTCTGCCCCAACGACTAGCGTTGTTAGTTAATTAGCAGTTTGTGCTAAAACTGGTCACATTCGATTAGCATGAAAACAAATCCCAGAGAACGGTCGACTCGGTACACATGTGTTATTAACCCCTAGGTTCATTTTGTGCCGGAATTTTCCTTTAAAAAACTTTTCTGAACATTTCTTTTGACTCTGGTGGCTTAAATGAGCGTGAATCACACACCAGCAAACATGGTTGTTCCTCTATGTCTGGAAGCATGACAATGTCCTGCTAGTTTCAAATGTTGTTTAAACCAACAAGTCCTCCAACTTATACGACCACATAGGTTGTTTGTTCGTGCCCTCTAATACGACCCGACATGAGCGTTTTTTTTAAATTAGCGCCCCTACCTGTGGCAGCAGATCAACACGTCCTCATACCTAAACATAGCGGTCGTTACCGGGTTAACGCTGTGAAGTGGTTGCAGTCTGGTTATGTTTATGCAACAAAGCTACCTGGTTAGGTTTAGGAAAAGATTTGGGTTTGGGTTAAAATATTGAAAGTAAGTTTGTTACGTAACTTAACTTACTTACATAAGTACGTGATGTAGTTACTGACGTGATGTGGAACGTGAGTTCACTACCTTACAAGTTGACTTGAAATCAACGTTGACTTTCCACCGCCACCACGACCTTCTCCCTGTGCGGACTTTGTTGCTCTTTATGATACGTCACTTGACTTACTCCTATTACTCAATTAAGGGTAAATATGCATCGTAATACAGTGGACTGCTTGTACAAACGACCTATGGGCTCGTTTTTGGGGGGAGGACAGTCTTGTTTAATTGTAGTTGGACAGTTTAGGTTTAATTACATTGAGTGTGTTTTTGTTAAATGCTTGAATGAGTGAGCACAGTGTGCTTTCCATTATAGATTTCTGTGTGCTTGTATGGCTGTGTGCACTCGTGTTGTTCACCCTCTTGTCTCACTTCTCAGGGTGACTATAAGGTCATCGGACACCTCGAGGAGAAGAGTGACAGACAGGTAGACCGACTCCGCTCTCATTTCTCTCTCTTCATCTACTCTCCGTCCTTCCCTCTGCTTCTCTTCCTCCTCTTTATTCAGCCTTTCTAATAAAAAAACCTACTAAAGACTACCACTGCTCTAGTTCTTTACAAAGTCACCTTGCTAATGTGAATAAGTGTTGGGGTCATTAAGTATGCTGTAAGACACAATGTATGTCATCTGAAACTCCTAAACTGCTGAAAAGCAAGGGAACCTCCACTTATTTTAAAATGTAGTTTAATCTGCGTAATCTTCATCTCCTATCTTTTTCCTTCTTCTTTGAGAGTGTTCCTCTGTACCATCTGTGTAACACTGCACAGATTGGACTGGACTTTAAGTTCAATAAATATTTCTCAGAGTCAGAGCTGAGAAATAAAAATCCATTAACTGACTTGAATTTCAAAGGACTGAGCAAATAAACTGTTTTTGGAGTGTATGTTAGCAAAAAACAGCAAATAACATGTAAATTCAAATTAGCTTCTTCCTTTTCCCTTAATCTTGATAGTGGCTGTTAAACCGGTAAATTTATTGCGATATTCAGTCCCTCCAGAAAAACGAGATTATGCGATCGCATAATTCAATGCATAATCAGCCAAAGTCCGCATATTGATGCGGGGGCCGCATTTTTTCAAATACGCCGCACTTTCGCCACATAAATTGAACATGATTTCATAATCCCCGAAAAAGTCCCATATATCTTAGCAGAAAGTTGAAAAATGTTGCGTTTACTTCACATAAGAGCAGCCATTTTCCCCTGTTGCCATGGGAACGTTATGAAGTGACGTAATTATGCGACGTGAACATCATCGAAAAGCAGGGTGCACAGGGTGTGCAAGTTCCCGCAATTTTTGCAAGTTCCCGCAATTTCATTCAAAATTGCATAAATATCCCACATATTCCATCGCATTTTTTAAGAAAACGTGCCGCATAATCAAGGATTTTTCATTTTTCTGGAAGGACTGGATATTCTCTCAGCACCAAGAGCTTCATAATATCATCTTTTTCTTTCTTTACCGTTTTTCTTGGCTTTGGCATAATGTTGCTCAAACTGCAGTTCTTTGACTTGATCCACTAAGGTTTACCTCCACCAATCCAATTATTTCTGCCTCCAGATCAGCTCTGCCTCTGAGGACTGTTTGTTCATTTTCAACTTGCTACAACTAGTAAACATACAACATACACCCACACTGACTCTATCCTGTCTGTTGTTAGGTTCTGCATGACGAGTGGGCCAAATACTCAGCCTTTTACAAGTACCAGCCCATCGATCTGGTCAGGTAATGTGACAATGTGGAAATCACATCAGTAACTCATCTCGTTTCATGCCTTCATATTTTTGTTTCATCTAATGTGCAACTCAAGATAACTGCCATAGACGTCTCACATCTGATTAGCGAAAGAAACACTACAACTATACAGACGTTGCAGTGCATTATGGTTATTGTAGTTCACCAACAGGCTTTTGTTGTTTTGCAGGATTTGACCTTTGAAATATACGGATTGTTTAAAATCTCTGATTATAATCACAAACTCAGTGCACCACAGCGCAACTATAAACACCCTACACTTTTTTGAAGTCAATGTTATTACAATATTCACATGGCCATATGTACTTTGAGAGAGTAGTTAGTCACAGTAATTATACATTTTCTCCATACTGACTGTATCCACAGTCCCTGTTGTGCAAAAATTAATTCTGAAGTTCATCTCAAGCTAAAAAAAAAAAAAAAAAAAAAAAAAAAAAAAAAAAAAATATTTAATTAAAATAAAAATTTTAAAAAAAAATAATTTCTTTTTATAAAATTCTTCCCCTCCCCCCACAATATGCATGTAGATATGTGAGCATCGTGTCAAAGTGTCCATGAGCAAAACACTGAACCCCAAGTTTTTCCCCGGATGCTGTATGTACAGTATAGCTGTCCACTGCCCCTAATACTCAGGATGGGTTAAATGCAGTAATTAAATTTCACGTTATACTGTGTGTATGTGACAAATTAAGAATAAAAGTTTCGTTTTTGTTTCGTATTAAAATGGAAACAATCTGAACTGGTCCTATAAATCAAAAATGAGAAAGACCACTTTATTTGCTCAATCAGAGAATAGTACATGTAGGGGATCAGGGTTAAATCCCAAAAATGAATGTGAACTTCTCATTGACCTAAAAGTTAAAAACTTGTATTTCTGTGCTCCAGTCAGAATATAGCACCATTTAAACCATCATGTTTCCCTGTCAATCATATCTGATCAAACCACACCCACAAAGTACTGAAGAAGCAGACTAGCTGAGCTTTCACAATGTTCACTTTGATTGTTGCACATTTTATAATTGATATTTAATGTTATGGAGAAACCACATTTCCAGGGGCTTTAAGGTTAAAAGTTAAGTCATGTTTGTGGTTTAGGTCTGTCAGTCCTAGCATAGCAGGCAGAGTTTGACGTCAAATCTAAAAGAAAGTGGTTTGTGAAAAGCTCAGTGTAAACAATGAAAGCCCTAAATAAAACATTAACATGCTGCTTACTTTATTTTAGGATCAACCACAGCATGAGGACACTCACACCTGTGTTTAAGCTGCTTACGTCTACACAGACTGTTCTCTCATGACCTGCGTTGTCACTTACACCTCCTAATCCCTGACCTCTGACCCCACAGGAAGTACTTTGGGGAGAAGATCGGTCTGTACTTTGCATGGCTCGGTGTTTACACTCAGCTGCTGATACCAGCCTCTATAGTGGGAATCATTGTGTTCGGCTATGGCGTGGCAACAGTGGATACAAATATACCCAGGTACTACAAAGTGCACAGCAGCTACATCTGTGGAAGAAAACTATTGTTAAAACCTACTTTTCAGTTAAATTTGGGTGCAAAGAAATGGACAAACCCATTCAAGACTTGACATTTTTCATGATAAGAAGAATTAAATGCGTGGCTGACACAGTACAAACACTGGTCTGTTAAAATCCTACATGACTGTGAAACAGACAAGAGAAATGTGACATTTCCCCTGATTTTAACTCTGAAGATGTTGATATGATAAAGATAAAATACTAACATTAGAAGGACACAGAAAAATTTGGATTTCTTGCTACCACAATTTAAATGTACAATATGTACACATGCCCTTACACACACCAGACAGGGACTGCCCAGATACCTGCTGTATCTGGCTTTACACAGGGCTGTGTGGGAGGAACACAGAAGGTACGACTGGCAGTGTGTGTGTGTGTGTGTGTGTGTGTGTGTGTGTGTGTGTGTGTGTGTGTGTGTGTGTGTGTGTGTGTGTGTGTGTGTGTGTGTGTGTGTGTGTGTGTGTGTGTGTGTGTGTGTGTGTGTGTGTGTGTGTGTGTGTGTGTGTGTGTGTGTGTGTGTGTGTGTGTGTATTTGAGTGTGAGAGAGAGTGTGTCATGAAGCAAAAGGTTGATAATTCAGCCTACACTGACTATGAATAGGGTCAAAGCAGAGAGGCTTGTATTGTGGTTAAATGTGTTAAAAGTTCCATTCATTTCTCATGGATCTACTGGGACTGAATCCATAGACGGCGATGCAGAACTGGTGCAAGGTGCAAGTGGCTTGCATTTAATGTATCCTCTTCAATTGGGAAATATCATTGGATAACTGTTATTAGATCTTGGTGCTCTGTGACTTAAGTCTTCTCCCCTCAGTCTGGAGATGTGTGACGAGCGTCTCAATTTCACCATGTGTCCTCTCTGTGACGGAGCCTGTGACTTCTGGAAGCTCAGCACTGCCTGCGGCACTGCCAGAGCTTCACACCTCTTCGACAACCCCGCCACAGTCTTCTTTGCCATCTTCATGTCTCTATGGGGTAAGGTCACGTGTGTGTGTGTGTGTGTGTGTTTTAACAGGTGGGCCGAATGTGAAGTTGCTCATTGATCTTGTTGTAACTTACAACCTCTTTTACCTCAAGTGCACGTCCTGTTTGAAGCAACAGGCAAAAACAACACACAATAAAGTTGAAGAAATGCAGAAATTACATAAAATAAGGAATCTGAACAATCAGTATATACAGTATGCCCACTTTCTAGATATATAGATGCGGTTGGAAGCTCAGAAAAAAAAGCCACTCAGGTAGACATTTTGTCAAAAAACTATGAGCCGCGTAGATCACAGAAAGCCTGGGATTCTAGTAACTTTATCCTATGAATTTGTAAGACTTTGTCAGTGGATCTGAAGACAATGCCAATTCTAAAGACTTTCATCAGAATGATTTGACTTTTTTGTGTTTGTGTAGCGGTGCTGTTCCTGGAGCAATGGAAGCGCCGTCAGAACAGTTTGAGCCTCAGTTGGGATCTGACAGGCATCGAGGACGACGAGGTATATACAGTACACACACACACACACACACACATACACACACACACACACACATACACACACACACAGAGACACAGAGACACACATCATACCATACCATATAAGTGCCAAGGTTTTGCCAAAGTCTATTCTAATAATAGCCTATGTATTATTCCTACCGTATAATATCAGTGCATGGAAACTAAAGTATGTGTAAGGTAACTGGTAATGTTTAAGGCAGCTAAAACACTGCTTAAGGTAGGGAATGATGGTCATCATGGGTTTGAACGGAAAGCCAGACATGCTTTTCAACCATTTCCCCTTGCATTTGTGTCTAATAACCGCTTTTCTCGACTCGCGTTCCACTCTCCACACTGCTGTCTTTGGACAAAAAGTCACATCATGAGATCGATAATGTTGTCAGACACTTTTAGTAACAATCTGAGCCTGTCAGGAGCAAAGAAAAATCACTTTTACTGGACAAAAAGCAAGGCTGCTCAATTAGGTTACATTGCAGCTTGGTTTGCGCCGGCTAGTTACTGCGATCTCGCTCAATACTGGACCAATTTCAAAGATTTTTGGTCACATCAGTCTATTAGACACAAATGCATGGGGAAATGGGGTCCAGGTTGAAAAACGGTAGTTACCCTTTAAACAAGTAATCTGCTGCAGAATCGTCCAATATGAATGTAATCCCTTGAGAGACTGGACTGTAATGAAACCACTTCACAGTCACGATGGAAACACACGGATGTACACACAGGCAATACGCACACACAAATACATAAACCCTATACACTATTGACTCTTTCTCCTGTTTTCCCCTTAGGAACATCCCAGGCCAAAATACGAGACCATCCTCCTTCAGAAGAGACAGAGGGATCAGAAAAATCAGAAGAAGAAGAAGAAGAAGAAAAAGAATGAGGTAGGAAAGATTAGAATCCTCTGTCATTCAGTTGCTTGGGACCAAATTTCCCATAAAGCTGAGTGTTTGCGTAATAAAGATGAACAACATATGAATTACATTCTCGTAGCTGGACCTGACTGTAAAAAATATCAATGGAAAGGTATTATACAGTAATTTATTTCATAACCTGTACAGCAATTATAACATTAATTTGAGTGAGTAAGGTTTTAAAATACACTATATATTGCCATCATTGTTTACAGTAAGTATGCTGTATTGCATTCTGTGGGGAAATGGTGTAAACAGTTGATCATGAGACATTTCCACCTGGCTTAGTTTGGAATCAGATGATTCTTGACGATCCAGATGGATCCTGATAGTTTGGTTTCCAAAACGTGTGGCAGACAGTGTGAGACTAATGATTGGGAAGGGTCTAGATTCTCTCTGTAAATTGGGTCAATCACATTGAGTCCTGTTGGCCCACATACACTTTGCTTGGGCAGCAGATGGCTACCTGCCACAGCCCGAGCGAGGCAGGAACCAATTCACAGGGTACACGACCACCTCCACACGGTCCCAAAACCTGATCTGGGGATAACAGTAGGGAACCTGAAGGATCCCTCTGGTGTGTGTGTGTTTTTGAGTTCTAGGGAAAGTGTCGACACACGCCACCTGCTGGCTGTGTTTAAAAAAGAAAAAAAGAAAAGAAAAAAGGCACCACACAGTTTCACCATAAGGAATACAAATGGTTGATTAATATCTAATGATACCATGGCCTCTGAAAATGTTGTTGTGATTGGCTTTGCGTTAGGTTCTTTTTTGCCTCTATTTTATCTATCACAATCGTGGAATGTATAACTCGTCGGGTGTCATCACACATTTCGCAATACTAAGAAACATAACAAGACAGGTCATAAAAATAAACTGATTTGTTTTAAATAAGAATCACAGTGGACTGTGGCTGTGGTCAACAAGAAACTCTATTAGTTTGAATAGGCTGCAGCAATAAATACATCAGGTAGTTTATAGTTTAAAGCTGCTAATGACTTAATTGCTGACATTAGAGCCACATAGTGTAATACTTTGATTATGAATACAATAATTTAATAGTACACAAGCTAAAGACCGTAAAGAGTCTGTACCCTAGACAGAAAGTGGCATAATTGTACATATATTGTTGCATGTTTAAGCATGAAATGGTGTGTGTGTGCGTGTGTGTGTGTGTGTGTGTGTGTGTGTGTGTGTGTGTGTGTGTGTGTGTAACCTTTGTATGTGTCTGTGTGTGTAACCTGTCTTTCTGTCTTGCAGCCAGAGAAGCAGGAGGATGGGACAGTGACAGGAAAGGACAGATGGAGACAAAAACTACTGTCTGCCATGGCTGCAGGACCACCGGTAACCCCTCCTCTCCTCTCCTCACGCCTTCCTCCTCACCTTCCTTTTCCTCCTTTGCTTCCTTTCCCTCCTCTCCGTATTTTTTCTCTCCTCTCCTCCTCAACTCCCCTTCCCTTTTTTCCTCTCCTGCCGGCTGCTGTCTATCTGTTCTTCTCTTCCTGTCCCATCCTCTGGCTTCTACAGTCAACTCCTCAGGTATTTGTTTGTGCAACTTATTTTTTACGTTATGATGGTCACAGCAACAAACTGAGCCTTATTAATAATTTCAAGTCTCTTTGTGGGACTAAAAGCATGACACAACTGTTTTCTGTTGGCTAGTTAAAGGTCCCATGACATGGTGCTCTTTGGATGCTTTTATATAGACCTTAGTGGTCTCCTAATACTGTATATGAAGTCTCTTTTATATAGACCTTAGTGGTCTCCTAATACTGTATCTGAAGTCTCTTTTATATAGACCTTAGTGTTCCCCTAATACTGTATCTGAAGTCTCTTTTATATAGACCTTAGTGGTCTCCTAATACTGTATCTGAAGTCTCTTTTATATAGACCTTAGTGGTCCCCTAATACTGTATCTGAAGTCTCTTTTATATAGACCTTAGTGGTCTCCTAATACTGTATCTGAAGTCTCTTTTATATAGACCTTAGTGGTCCCCTAATACTGTATCTGAAGTCTCTTTTATATAGACCTTAGTGGTCCCCTAATACTGTATCTGAAGTCTCTTTTATATAGACCTTAGTGGTCCCCTAATACTGTATCTGAAGTCTCTTTTATATAGGCCTTAGTGGTCCCCTAATACTGTATCTGAAGTCTCTTTTATATAGACCTTAGTGGTACCCTAATACTGTATCTGAAGTCTCTTTATATAAATGTAGTGGTCCCCTAATACTGTATCTGAAGTCTCTTTCACGAAATTCAGCCTTGGTGCAGAATTACAGCCACTAGAGCCAGTACCACAATGAGCTTTCCTTGGATGTGCCATTTCTGTGTCTCTAGCTATTGAGGAGGAGAGGGGCAAGGTGGAGGGTGGGGGTGTGGACTTGACCAACTGCCACTTTGCTCGTTTGAAAACCATGATGTCTCTCTCTCATGGGTGGGCCAAATTATCTGGGCAGGCAAAGCAGAGAAAGGGGAGGTAACCTTGCTCCTTATGTCCTCATAAGGAGCAAGATTCCACATCGGCTCATCTGAGCTTTCATTTTCTCAAAGGCAGAGCAGGATACCCAGGGCTCAGTTTACACCTATCACCATTTCTAGCCACGGGGGGACCATAGGCAGGCTGGAGGAATCCATATTAATGTTAAAAAAAACTCATAAAGTGACATTTTCATGCCATGGGACCTTTTAAAGTTGACTGAAAGATTGCCTTGGACATCACTACAGACAGCTTATGTGAGCTTCTTTTTTTCCACTAATGAAGTAGAAATGAAATCCATTTCATTTAAAGCAGGCTGCTGAATATCTAATTTTAGGAAGTATTTTGCTTTTTAAATTCAATAATTCCAGTGACTGATCACTGTTTGGTAAGTAGGTACCAGAGATGGGAATAAGTCACACATGTGCAAGTCACAAGCAAGTCTCAAGTCACTGTGGTGAGAATCAAGCAAGTCAAGTCGAGTCCCTGCTATAAGTCAAGAAAGTCACAAGTCAAGTCATACAAAAAATTACCGTTAATGTTAGCTAAAAGACACATTCACGTACCTTTGTTTGAGTTGCTTGAAATGATGGATGAAGTTGGATGTTGTGGTTTTGGAGTTGCAATCCTTGCATACTGCTTTTCTTTTTTTTCAACGAGTATTGAATACAAACTCCATAAATCCGAATTTCACTATTTTGGGGCATAATCCCTTCCATGATACATAATGGTACATAATGGACCATATTGTAACCCCACCAGTTTTTGTGACAGTATTTCCGGTGATGGACATCTTATTTTTGGAATTAAACTTCTCAAGCAGAAGAGGAGAGAGACACTCTTGTTATTTTATACAAATGCAGTCGGCATTAATGAAAATAGAGTTGTTGTCTAGAAACTCCTACAGGTGGAGTGATCTTATTCCAAAGCTAAGGGATAAGGTCAAAGAGTGAGTCAGAAAAGCCAGAACTTTGACCAATGTAAAGTCGAGGAACAATTTAGTTACTGAGCTTTTTTAAGGCCTTGCCGGTAGTTAATGACCTGTTTTAGAAAGACTCGATGGACAGACCTGAAGCAGCTGATGTTAATAAAGGGATTATCAGTCTGTGTGTGTGTGTGTGTGTGTGTGTGTGTGTGTGTGTGTGTGTGTGTGTGTGTGTGTGTGTGTGTGTGTGTGTGTGTGTGTGTGTGTGTGTGTGTGTGTGTGTGTGTGTGTGTGTGTGTGTAACTCAAAATAGGACTTGGAAAAGTCTATTGCTTCCACTTTTTGAACATGTCTTATGTTGAATTATTTATTTTTTGTTATTAATATTTTCTTTTTGTTATTCTTTAATTTATTTAATTATATAAAATAATATATATATATACACAAATACTCTACCTACTCATACATTAGTGATGTTTGTTAAAAACGACAGCACCCAGCTGTTTTAGGAAAGTACTGAGCTTTAAAAAAAAAAGAAGAAAAAATCAAACTATATATTTGTGACCTGCTTTTAAAGATTTACTGCTGTAATCTAATTTTCATATTCTTTTACTGAAATTACTGACGGAAATTATACGGCATTCATTTTGACTCATCAAACACAGGTGTAACTAATAACCTTAATAATAGCTTAATGTGCTTGTTGGCTCACTGATATGCCTTTCTGGAACAGCTAAATGAAACTGAGTTGTCATTAGTTAATGTAATCGGTTACACCTGTGCTTTTCCTGCAATGACAAGTCAATATGTCTGCTGTGAAAATTGTCTACATAACTGCTGTTTTGAGTGGTATAACCACATTTATGCACCTGCAACCTATTGTCTGTGGAACTAAATAAAAAAAGACAAAGAGCGCAAGACATGAAAAGAGACAAAGGGAAAAAGACAATGAGCGAGACGTTCAAATAAAGAAAAAGAGACTTGGAGAAGTAGAGGGATGGAGAAAAACAGGGGGAGGGCGGCTGAGTGGGAGTGAGGCATGCTGGGCAGGAAGCCAGGGGTAAGATTAGGGAACGTCACTATGGCGACACAGAAATCTCTCTCTCTCTCTCTCTCTCTCTCTCTCTCTCTCTCTCTCTCTCTCTCTCTCTCTCTCTCTCATTTTCTTACGCACACACAAACAATTGAACCATCTGATTTGTTACCTGGGAAAGTGAATGTGCTGTATGATCAGATCTAGAGTTGTTTGTGTTTATTCATGGACATTAATCGAATATACATGCCTTCATTTATTCATGACTACTCTGTGTACTGACCACTCTGTGTACAAACTATATAACATTAATCTGGAAATGTGAAAGTGCCTGGACATAATACGATGGACAAACAGTTCTTTTTTCTTTTGTACCCTCTGATTCATCTATTAACTGAAGCCATGTCTGTCCAGACAGTTCCCTGTCAAAACCTTTTACATCATTTCTTAAATTAGGAGCTGTCAGTGTTAATAATGTGAGACATGTCCAAAGAGATAACATTTTATATTCAGGATTATTTTAATATTTTAGCACTAAAATGCCGGCACAAGCATTACTTGCATCTTGCTTATTACTATTCTTTGCCAGTTATTACAGAGGAAAAAGTGAGAGAGAGAGATAGATAGATAGATAGATAGATAGATAGATAGATAGATAGATAGATAGAAAGAGGAGGATGAACAGAGGGAGCAAGTGAGAAATAAAGATAGTCTCTGTCACAACATGAAGGCTTTTCTGGGCTTTCCTCAATGGAGGTAACAAGCCAAATATAAAACACCTGACCCATTTTTTTTTAAGATTATTTATTTGGGCATACTTGAAAGGGGAGAGAGGACATGCAGCAAAGGGCCGCAGGTCAGAGTTGAACCTGCGCCCGCTGCATCAAGGAGTAAACTTCTATTTATGGGCACCTGCTCTACCAAGTGAGCTAACCAGGCGCTCCACCTGACCCATTTACTACTACCATTGTCTCTGATGGCTGTCCCCACCAACCCTCACACATACGTCTACTCTGAAGGTCTTTTTGTCCTCCAATAAGTCAAACCCTCAGGTTAAATAACCTGTATGTATCCTGCTTGAAATTAAGGCTTGGGCACAAAAAGGCAATATATTTGAGCTTAACATATAGAAGAAACTGACGACTTCTTGTTATTAACATTTATGAAACGGTCCTTCTCAGAGGCCGATTTATTCTATTTTCTCAGCCTGACTGGGAGGTATAATTATGGACGTTCAGCATATAGGAGAATGCAAAGAGATGTTACAGTGATGAATAATTAAGTGTTTTTGAAGAAAAGCACATTTTCATGTAGCCTAACAAGACAGTTCTGATGAGGTGAATTCTAGTTTAAACTCTTTTAGGAGTATGTTTTTGATGTTTAGTGCAATCGTGTTTAGGTATGTTCAATGAAGACATGAATTGGCTTATGAAGGTTGTATGTTGGTTGTATGTGTTTGTAGTTTTTTCTTCCAACTGAATATAAGGAATCATACAAGTTTGCAACGTTGTAAAACATATAAATGATGATACACCTTTAATTAGTATTTTATGTGACATAAAGCTGAAGTCATCATGTTGTTCCGAAGGTTCCATTGTCCATTATGACCCCATAATGGTTCGGGAATCCTACATCACAAAAGTCTACAGGAGAGAACATTTCAGGTCTGATTGTCATTCCAATATCTTCACACGTTGATTACAGACACAGAGAGACAGACCGTTTTTAACTGTTTTATTCAACAAGTATTTCAAAGATGTTTGGAGAAAGCAACTTGTGGCCAAGTCACCGCACGGTAAGCTGATTTAAATGTTTATCTATTTCTTATCTAGTACAAACTGATTTGAGGCTTTTCTTTTGTTTTCCAATTTAAATATAATTAGATTTTTAAATTAATTTATGTACTCACATGTAATGTAGAGCGCCCATTGATCTTTTATTCTAAAACAGATAAACTCAAGTAAGCCGATAGATAGTTGCCATTTCTACATGACTATATGTATCAATGTAGTTATTTACGGTCTGCTAAAAATGTATGTACAATTGTTTGACGTTGCTTGACGGGCAGGAATGTGAACAGGATTGTAATTAAATTAAAGAAGATGCCATTTCATTTAAATCAGTAGGAGTGACATGTCTATAAATTGATTATTCTTTGATCAAACTACTATAGATGGCACTTATTTGATTAAAGTGTTATTTAGTTTAATGTGTTGTGTTTAGTCGACAGATGAGCTAAACATGTATCCAAATATTCTCTTTTAGTATGATATAGGTGACGAGGATCCTCTCATTGAAGAGCTCAGCAAAGCAATGGCCAGACTTTCCATAAGTGGACAGACTGAGCTAGCGTCCAGGTCCTCCAACAGCTGCATATCCAATAATGGGGGGTCCACCGAAATCAAAGAGGCCAAAGGTACCGGTCGCTCCAGGGCCATTGAAGGGGAATCCATCCAGCAGACTTTGCCACGGAGGATTCCACCTGAGACCCAAGACAAAACCAATACCCCTGTGAGGACTCCCAGTTCAACCAAATGCTTGAAGAGCACTACTGGAGAGTCCCGCAGAGTTAAGAAAACCCCGAGAGAAGGCTTGGAGGTCAATCCAAAACCTTCCCCTAAAAGGGGATTGGAGGATCTGGAATCGGCCAGTATCAGAAGGTAAGTGTTATATCACTTTTTCTGTATTGATGATTTACTGTAGGCGTTAAGATTCTGGAGATTCAAACTTTTTTATCAGATAAAATTTTATTTTACTTCTAACATTAAAGAGATTGAAACAATTTATAATCTATGCAGACACCCAGAATGCTCGGGTTACAAGGGACGTGGAGAAAAGACCTGGAGAGGAGGGAGCAAGAAGGCAAAGCATGACGTGAGGTACATCATGCTTTAAGGGGCACAAAAAATTGGGAATTGTATTTTATTTTTATTTTTTTGCAGCATGTCACAAAATCCTTAGATCTTGTCTAGAATAAACTAAAAGTTTGATGGCTCTGCTATCATCAGGAAATTATAGTTTCAACAACAACACTTTGATGTGTGTTACATGAAATTGAATCTCACATGTCTTCATACTTGTAAGTTTTGTTGCTTTATGTTTTTATATTTACATTTGTGGAATAAATCCTCGTTACACAGGTCATGCTTTGACGAAAGGGGAAACACTAAAAAAAAAACAGCACCCCACTTTACCGTCTGAGACCCTTTCACCAAAGAAAGCAATATGGACCACCAGGCAGAAGAAACCCACAAAACATGCATCACCAGGACCGCCGTCAGTGGGCAACACCAGGTCTGATGTGCCGGGTCAAGGGAGGGCCCAAAGTGTCCCTTGGAAAAAAAAGTCCTGGGCACGAGGAAGACACACGGACCTGTGTGTCACTGTCACTTTCTAAATCAATGAAATAAATGTAATTTGTTGTCCTCCTATCTCCTATTCATTTTTGTCTTTCCCATTTTCAGTTTCTGGAGCAAGTGTATCCTATCCTCCATAATATTAACTTCACTGCTTCAATAATGTGTCTGAAAATTCAAAGAGAATCAGTTTGATTATAAAAAGTATATGTCAAAGTGAAAGATGCACTAGTGAACATGCATGGGTAGGGTGTGTTATTGTGGCTAAATGTGTCCTCCATACAGACCGCATTTTCTTCACATATGTCTTCCCCACATGTATTTTCAATACAACCGCATATTTTGCTGCATCTTATTAATTATTGACTGTGATAGTTTAAGTTATTTTAATTATTTTGATTTTAGCGTTCATGGTAAGAATATTATCCGCTCAAAAACGCACTTCCTAGTCGTCAGAGCTTTCAGCTACATCTCAAGGTCTTCGTTCAGCGAATAGAACTGGCTCAGGTGTCAGCATATGATCTAAATCAGGATTTTTGATCAGTTGAACGCTCTGAAAAGCCGTAACACTCTACCACTTGAGCTTATACCTTATACTTAAGATCATTATTATTTGACTCTTTCATCTCCATGCAATTCTTAATTTGTATAAAAATATACATACTTGGTCACGTGTGGAGACTTTTGTTTTTTCATTTTTTTTGACCGAAGTATTTTTGACCAAATATAAAAACTCTAACATTTGTAATCTGTAAAAAAATGCCTTTATTGTTTGAAGGCTATTGGATGGAGGGAGATTTGTGTGGTCAAATGTATGCAGGTTTGCATTCCAATCAGAAACCTCATTAGCTTTTGTCATTAAAAACACACTTTCAGCCTGAGAAAGTCATTTCCTCTAACAGAATATTACAGATGGCAGCAGACTTATTTAAAGAGGTGTAGCTAGGGGTGCTATGAATTGTGTGAACATCTGTGTCAGAGGAAGTGTAATTGGGGGGAAATAAGGCAGTGATATAAAAGAGGGAAGATGTCAGATGTACAGTTGGTTTTCTTTGGCCTGAACTATTCTTGATAATACCTTGTTTTGCAAAGTCAAGGGACTCACAAGAAGCTTGTTAAATAGACACTTTTGGTAACCTTTTATGGATCAGTTACATTAGTCTTCTTGCAAATAGTAACAAAAAATGGGCCCTTGTGAATCATTCACATTGCCATCTTGGAAATATGCCTGTGTTCAAAGAAGGACTTGCTTTAACTTAAAAATGGTGCCATTTGCTATAGATGCCCATGAGGAGGCAAACACATGATTTTCTTTCTTTTTTTGTGGTAAAATAGTCAGTAGCAATCATTAACAAAACTATATGCTTATCCTATATAAACTATAAAACTATTAAATTACACAAATATTGCTTATTTCCTTTGTTATTGTTCTATTTGATCGTGTGACAAGATGATACAATATGCTGTAGCTAGTTTAGGCGCAAAATCTGCAAGCCGAGTGAGCAGTCATTCCTTTTAAACATAAAAATGCTTAATCATTAATGTACTATTTGTGAGTACAATTTAAAATCAATAAAAACGTTGTTAAAAAGAAGGTCATTCATCATAGTCCACAATGGGGCCCCTCATATTTGTGTACGCTGCAGCTCAGATGCTATAGAATCTCTGCAGCATGCTGTAGAAACACTGTAACATACAGTTTGTCCAGCACGAATTATAAGGGAATATTTTCTCAAAATGTATTGAACAAAGAACGACAGACAGGACTGTTAAGAGCAGTGTGCTGGATTAAGTTGAAGTTATTTTATGTCTGTGTGAATAGGGTAAGCGTGTTCTGCATGTTGCACTGTTCCAGTGTATACACTAGATGGTGTTGTTGTCTTGCTCATTAGCATATTGAAGGGCATCCGATGTACAGACTCTCAACATTATTCTGTGGCCTGTGTGTGTGTGTGTGTGTGTGTGTGTGTGTGTGTGTGTGTGTGTGTGTGTGTGTGTGTGTGTGTGTGTGTGAGATTCCTGCCTGCGAATATGGGTGTATACAGGTGAAGGATGTCACATACATGAGGCTGGTTTTTGCAGAGATCATACCGTATTCAAATTAAACCATGGACAGGCCAGTGAGGTGGCTTTTCTTTTTGGCACAAGTAGGTCAGCCAGGTTTTAAATTCAGGGAACAATGTCATACACATAGAGTGGTTATGAGGGCGGAGTCAGCAGGTTAGAGGGCATAAGGAAAATCTGAAAGGATTTTGACCCTCCTTTTGGGCACCAGACCATTTAGAACTTTCAGAATAGGTCCCAGCACTGAGAGAGCAAGTGAGAGCATGGTCATTGTATGACTGGATGCTCAGCCTCTCCAAATATAAAGAACAGAGCTGAGTCACTGGTCTCAAACATTGCACACATTGATGAATTGAATGTTGAAAGAAAAGAAAAGGTTTTAGTCTCACCCTGACAGCGCCGGTTGTTGGACCCGTTTTGTTGCTACTCCTTGCCCCCCTCTATAGGGAGGTCAGAGGTTAGCTAGTCATTTAGTCTAATGTTCAGCTGTTCAGGATTCAGTCTTTTGTGATGGTGGTGATTACACTCAACAGGCTTGACACTGGTCCTGGATTACGTTTTGTCATGGTTAGGTTTTTTTTTCTAGTCTTTATGTTAAGCATAGCTAACTGTCTGCTGGCTCCATAGGAGCTTCATATTTAGTGTCAATGTGTGAAAGTGTTATCTATCTTCTCATCTAACTCTGCAAGAAAGCAAATTAGTGTTTTTCTCAAAATGTCAAACTATTTCTTTACGTAGAGATCAGCAAATTTGCTGAAATTAGATTTTTTTTTCACCTGTTTCACAGAGGAAAATAACTTGAAGGAACTTAGAAAGACTATCCTGGCAAACCTTTTTTTCCACCTGTTTTTAAGTCATAAACTGAACTGTAGCAATGTTTTTTACACCAGGACAGTTGAGAGAGAAATATATTTTCTAATCAAACCTGTGAAAACCCTTTTTTTCTTCCTACTCCTTTATGAAGGTTCTATGTTCTGCATCACAGATTTGCCAACAAGAGTTAATGGACCTTTTCCTCCCCTGTTTCCCCCTGTCCTTCCTGTCAGTCTACCATAGAGAAGTTGACCTGGAAAGACCGTCTTCCTGGATACTTCATCAACGTTTCCTCTATCCTCTTTATGGTTAGTACATACAAATCAGCTTAATGCTCTACTTAGGATCGTACATTTTACATGTATGGATGAAAGCACTTTAAATAGAAAAATAAACGCATATGGCATGGTTAATGTACATAAATGACTATATAACTGACCTACATCGCTGTGTTCTTTGAAATATTAATTCCAGCCTCTGCACTGTGAGTCTGAGACAAATATGGTCAAGTAATGACTTATTTATTTTCTTCTTTTTTTACCCCCCTTTCTGCTCCCAGTTTGGCTTGACGTTTTCAGCAGTTTTCGGCGTCATCGTCTATCGCATCACAGTGTCGGCCCTGATAGCGATGAGCCCCGACCCGGAGACCAAGTCCAATGTTCGGGTGACGGTGACGGCCACTGCGGTCCTCATCAACCTGGTGGTTATTCTGATCCTCGATGAGATCTACGGCACTGTGGCGTTGTGGCTGACTGAGCTAGGTACACAAATTCACATTTGCTCTCCTAGTGCGGTGGCTTCTAGAACCCAATGCAGTGCAACTTTTGAAAGGATGAACAAAACTGAGAAAACACAAAACAAATTGAGCAAATAACGAACAATGTTAAATCAAGCATTACTAGCTAGCCTCAACAATTTCAGAGTCAAGCCATTTGAATTACTAAAGGAATAGTTAGACATTTTTTGAAAAACATGAATTTGCTTTAGTAAGGTGTTTCCTAAAATGTGAAGCTTTTCTTTTACACATAAAAGTTAGCTTAAAAACGCGATCATTTAGCTTGTCCAGATCCACTTGACAATTTATTTTCATGTAAGGTAAAAAAGGCTTAAATTGTCAAATGTCAATTGACAAAACTCCAGCTAAGTGTTGCCTGATAGTGATTCTTACTCGATGCTAAGGGGAATCCAAAGTTAACTCAGTCACTTGTGTTTTTCATATACTGTACATGATGACATATTTCAAAATGAGACAAAGAGACAACTACCGGTACTGCCCTAACATCTTGATAAGCAAAGTCAGCATTTTTCCATGTAATCATCATGTGTGTCTGTGTGTGTGTGTGTGAGAGAGAGAGAAAGAGAGAGAGAGAGAGAGTCTTTCTGCCTCTGGGTGGACAGTTTGATGAAATTTTGATGTTTTCGTGCTCCAGTCATCCCAGGAGGTTTCAACCACTTTTACATTCATATTCAAAACCTCTGAAACAGAGGAAAAGGATGAGAAAGAGAAGTGTGAGAAAGATTAAAATGTGTGTGTGTGTGTGTGTGTGTGTGTGTGTGTGTGTGTGTGTGTGTGCTGGTATTTTAAGCTACTTCCAGCACAGTGATCATGTGCTTATGACTAAAATTCAAGAGTGAAACAGACAGAATCACCATGTAAAAGTCAGTGTTTATTGCTATCACCCTATACCGAAGGAAACCTATTGTTCTGTAGAAAACCTTTAACATCCATTTAAAAAATACAACGGTAGCCAAACCCAGTTTCTCAACATACACGTCCCTTAATTTGTCCTTTACAATTTTCTGTAGCCCGCCTGCTGTCCTCACAAAACAATACCATGCCAAGTCATTTATACAGTTTCACTTCACCTGTTTTTTTCAGAGATTCCTAAAACAGAATCCAACTTTGAGGAGCGTCTCATCCTCAAAGCCTTCTTGCTCAAGTTTATGAACGCATACGCACCGATCTTTTATGTGGCTTTCTTCAAGGGACGGTAAGTCCTGCTTTGCATGTCTAGGAGTGTGTTTGTGCATCGCTGTCCTGTAAAAACTACGTGTCTCCAAAACGTCAGTTTTTCATGTGCTTGTTTTGGGCTGAGGGGTATATTTAGCTTAAAGGTCCCATATTGTAAAAAAAAAAAAAGAGATTTTCATGTCTTTTAAAAAAGAGCAGGTCAAGGTGCTATATAAATACTGTGAAAGTATCAATGCACAGAGAAATGCACACATCCTGTATTTAGAAACTGTGCCTTTAAACGAGCCGTCAGGACTTCCGTACAGTTGTGATGTCACAACTAAACTACATATGGGTAGAAAGTGCCGCTATAGTGCCGTTACAGTCATTCCCCGGCTTCAATGCAATGCAGAGACTCCAAGAGCGCAGTTAGGAAAGACCTGGAAACACTGACCAATCAGAGCAGGCTGGGCTTTTTCTGGAGGGGGGCTTAAAGAGACAGCCGCTAAAATGGAGCGTTTCAGACAGAAGGTGAATACAGGTAGTTTCAGATAAACTGTATGAGAAAAATAATTTTGTAATAATTAATAATACTTTTGATAGTTTTTTTTTATTCGAATATTAAAGCATGTAAACATGATCTAGTAGAAACCCCAAATACAAGTATGAACCTGAAAATGAGCATAATATGGGACCCAAGAGAAATTCAGAATCTCCCAAAATAAGACATACACTGTTTTCTGTGGAAAGCAATGATATGCATAAACATGCCTTGCTGGATTACTTGCTGGAATTTTTTTTTTTTTTATTAACCTCCCAGCATAAGTATTTCACAAGTTTGTACTTGTATAACCGGCGTTACAATAATCATCTTGAGTCTTGAATCTACACTTGATGCCATTACACAACGGTTTACATCCATGAATCCAAGTGAAGCTTCTCAGTCCTTGTTTGTTTTTGCAGGTTTGCTGGTCGACCTGGAGATTATGTGTATGTCTTTCAGGGTCATCGGATGGAAGAGGTTTGTATTTGAACTTTGTGTCTGTGTTTCTTTCCATTTGGCTGATAAGTAAAAGTGTGTACAAATGAGGTGTGTGTCTCCCTCAGTGTGCGCCAGGAGGCTGCCTCATCGAGTTGTGCATTCAGCTCAGCATCATCATGCTGGGCAAGCAGCTGATCCAGAACAACATCTTTGAGATCGGCATCCCGTAAGTAGACTACACTCCTTTTTTTGTTTTTGTGCTCACTGAGTATAACGTTTTTTAGATCTGGAGACATGGAATGCAGAAGAGCAAGTAACAAAGTGGGATACTTTAGCTATATATTATTATTATGTCTAAATAGCCAGTGACTTGCCTCATTCTCTGACACCTAACACACATACCTACATACGCACTGCTTACTCACTCGCACGTACAATATTCCCTCTCCCCTGTCTTGTTCTAAAAACATTCCAATAACATTCCTCCCATGTATGTACAGTGGCTCTTCATCTTGTGTAACAACTCAGCTTTTGCATGCAAATCCCAAAGGTCAGAGGTCAGCTCTGTTCATAGGCAGACTGGCAATCTGGCAGTTCTGGCAAATGCCAGAAGGGCCGATGCACCCTTGGGCCGATTTAGGCCGCTGAAAAAAGAAAAACTGGCACACTAGTTTGACAAAAATATGCAAGTCTGTACGGCTGCAGCCTGGAGCCTCCCGTCTGGTGCTGTCGGGCTTCTACTTTTCAAAATCATTTTCAAAAATAATTTCCATTCTATTCTAAGATGGTGACATCGTAGTTTATTTTATGGTTTATTATTTTATTATGAAAGCCTTTTAAGTGCACCTCATGCTGCTGGTGCCATAATCTCACGTGAGCCTGGTTTTTGCAATTATAAAGCAAATAAGTTAAGGGACGAATTTGCCAGGGCCAAATTTTTGTCCCAGTCCGCCCCTGGCTCTGTTTATAACAGCTTTCACACAACAGAGGTGCCTTTTGGCTTCGGGCTGCACTGTTACTGTTGCTGTGAGCACAGCTGATCTCTAGTCCTGTTGGGTGAGACCCATCAAACTCTGTGGTTTCTCCAGGACGTCCTGAGAGACCAGCGAGCCACGGCGGATACCATAATGCCATCTACATACCTTCTGCACGCCTGTTTCACATTAATTCACTTAAAAGCTTTCACACCTGGGAACCCACCAGTAAAACCACAGGCCAGTGTGCAGGGGAATCTCTGAGCCACTGAGTTAAGGCAGTACATCAGAGGTTTTACACAGGTTTAAAAAAATAATTCCTGACCCTAAAAGCTCCTGTCTAAAGATGTGAGAGATGGACCAATATAAAACACATAGTAGAACCCACATCCTCCCAAAGAGGATTCAGGTCTATGGAGACTTCACAGCCATGTCATTCTGCACTCCCACCCATGAGACCAAAGCAAGTGACTCACAACAGTCATAGCCTGTTGAATTATAAAAGGTTGTGTTTTTTGCTGTATTTGGAGGAGTCTTGGACCATCGTGACGTATTGATGTTTGTGGACTTCAAATTATGCAGCCACTGAACTGGGGCACAATTTGTGTGCATACAAGGAATTGTATATGACAGAGGTGACGTAGAGAGAGAGAGAGAGAGAGAGACAGACAGAGACAGAGAGAGAGAGAGAGAGAGAGAGACAGACAGAGAGAGACAGAGAGAGGTAAGAGAGATAAGGCATAAACTTGCCTGAGAGTCATCTTGTTTTTTAAGTTTTTCTTTTGTATCAAAGTTCAGTGATAGTTGTCTGTACAAACATGATACGTACATAATAGCTAATTCATCATACTTTTTATGGTTCCAATTTGCCAAAATATGAACAAATAAAAGCTAAAAAACATTTTACCTCTGTTCCAAAACTTGTCAAAATGTGAGGTGGGTGTTGGGAAGGCATAGGTGTCTTTTCTACTTGATTTGGTGTATTTGGTGTCATAATGTATCTGATTAAATTAAAGATTAAAAATACCAAAGCCAAGTCATTTAAATGATTTAGAGCTGTCTTAAGTGATTTTGACCACTAGAGGGCAGAAAAATACTGAAACAGAAACACAGCCCCTAAATGCTGTCTAAATTATCGTGGTTATGGTTCACCTGGTGAACAACTGCCTACTTACATACACTGCTACTGCAACAGTAGCATCCCATTAGAGTCATGTTTCTGGCCATCTGATGAATGTAAGTGCATTATTGATTGTAATTTCAAAACTCCAAAGCCTGAGAAAATATCTTTATCTCGTCAGATGCTCAGTTTTACTCTTGGCTAAAATCTGCATAGAGCTGCTCTTAGATTACAATTATCTGACTAAGTGACCCCTTTCAAATTCGTATCAAAATATCAAAAATATTACTATTTGCTGGTTAAATTAAATAACCTGACATTTTTTTTTTATATTAACTGGCACATTACCCAATTGAAATGATGGTCACATTTTTGAGTGATGACTTGTATCTTTCACAAGATGTACGACTTGGCAGTAAAACAATGGAATTGCTACAAAAGGAGAGAAAAGGAAAACATACGCACAGAGAGTAAGATTAGAATCCTGGCCTACATCAGAAACCTCATCTCCTTTCAGACCAACAGCAGTAACATAACGTGTGTGCGAATGCACTCAAATAGATTGTGTGTGTGTCTACATCTACTTTATTCGACTTTGCGTGTGTTTACAGGACAGTAAACATTTATACTTCCACTGGCTCCTTGAATGTGCTGCACAAACTGTAACTGTGTGGGTGTTATTAAACATACATAATGCATTCAAGCATTTAGCTGCTTTTATTAGAGTTTTTATTGGAGCAGTGCACACAGTCCCATGCACACGCAACAGTATGTACACACACTGTCACACATAAGAATGTGTTGTCCATTTGCACAGTCATATATGCATCATTTTACATGTACACATACCCACGCATGCACATACACACACACACACACACACACACACACACACACACACACACACACACAAACACACACACACACATTATCTATACCAAGGCATGTACTTACAGAAACACACACATAAAACTGTTTCCCAGCAGCAGTTTGTTACCATAGCATCTTTTTTTAGAAGCACCCACACTTCTTTGAAACCAGCCCGCTTCTGGATGTTAGTCCAGTTGGTTTGCAATAAAATGTTTAGCCTTACTTTACCTGTGTAAATACTTGCTGTGTATTATGTTTTACAAGCAGCAGAGACTGTGTCTGTCTCTAATTTTCTTAAGGAACGTTTACTGAGTACACATCCTACAGTATACACCAGCACCACCCTGCTTCACGTTCAGGATTATACGACTTAGGTTTAGTGCCTTGGAAAGTTAATACAGGTAGTTTATTTGTTCGGGAAACATATCTTTTTCATTGGAATCAGGATTTGTAATTCAGTCTTCCAGCTGCAGTAAAGATGCAGCATTTTAACTGTGATAAATAATTACCAATTTCAACGTTAAGTATTTCACTTACAAATAAAACCATCTCTGTACCACCGTGTTGGATACTGTATGAAGTAACAATTAACTTCTCTTTAAACCACTTGAAAATGAAAAATTCCTCCTTTGACGCTTCCTCGAATAATTTCAAAAGAGCCATTGTGGCAGACAGCAGTCATTCAGATGAAAATCAGCCACTTTGGTAAAGTCATTAAAAAAAAAGTTAATTTCAATCCCTTTCTGATTACTTTCTTACTACATTTAATCAGTAGGATCCCGTTTGAGTCACAGCTAAATTACATTTGTAAAACTTGATCATATACTGTATATTTTATGTATAGTTATTTACCTCAGATTAGTTTTAAAATGTTTTATTTCACACATTCACTCACAAACTGTGTGTACACACACGCAATACAAAATTATGAAGTCTTAGCTTTAATCTTTTTTCCTTTCCTCTCCTCCACCTTTCATTCCGCCCTGACAGGAAGTTGAAGAAGCTGGTGCGTGCATTAAAAGATAAAGGATCAGCGGAGAAGGAGATGGAGGGGGAGAGGCCTCCCCAGCAGTGGAACCTGGACTACGCCCTGGCTCCCTTTGACGGCCTCACGCCTGAATACATGGAGATGAGTGAGTCACACACACACACACACACACAGAAATAGCTTCACGGCCAAAGAACAGCAATTTACTGTAGGCACCAACGAGTACTCCTGTACATCACCAGGAGATGTTATGTAATCTGTACCTGCAAGGACATTCTTGGGTAAAAGTGCACACATAGACTAAAGAGTTTTTGGATGTAGGATTTATTTGTGTTTGCTTATTGTTCACACACACTCGTGAAGACCTTCCCTCAGGAACAGCATTTCAGCGTCAGTTGTTGAAACCCCTTAGGTTGACCTGACAAGAGCCTTCACCGGAGACGTGAATTATGACTCGTGTCTGTTGCAACAAACAACATATTAAATAACGTATTTTTTCATTAGGTTTGGAGGACTTGTTGCATTCATCCACACACAAAAGTGCACACACGCTGTATACGCAGGAACTAATTTCCATTCATGTCCATCACAAACCCAGCACATAAACACTGCAGATTAAAGTTTTTTTCTCCCTCACGCACAATCAATCTCAGCTGTGTGTTTAAATCAACATGTTTAATATTTAAGGCCAGCAAGTAATTAGCAAGTGACACAATATTTTGAACGGCTTTCAGTTTCATTCACCGTGGCCCTCTTTTCTCCAGTGCTTTGGTTAAAATGCCAGAATTGTGTTTGCTTTCGCTTTTTCAGGCATGTTTCTAGTCATTCAAATAGGAAATGGAAAGGGACCTTTGTTTTTCCTCAGTTGTCTCAATATGATAACAAATGACACATGCGTATGCAGTACAGGCCTGTCACCCGCTGTTCGCAAATGTATTTAACACATTTTAACACAATGTCTAACTTGTTTTCACACATTTGTTGCATTAGATGGTTGCAGTCATGGAAAACATCTACATTTTTACACTAGTGAATTCAGACCCTTTGTGGAAAACTGGCAGTGGCTCGTCTCTCGTCTTTACGGTTGTTGGCACAAATAAAACATGGTGGAAAAAAACTCTGTACTGTAAACTCTGTAATGCACATGTTATCTAGAGGCTCATTAAATTAACAACAAAACAACAAAATAAAATGAAGTCAACATGAAAAAAATGCAGTTACAAGCAAAATAAAAATAAGAGAAGAAGGTATACTTTATTAATCCCCCGAGGGGAAATTAAATATTTTCACTCTGTTATATTTATTGAAACAAATACACACATACACAAACAGGACCTACTGTATACAAATTCATTATGTATGGAGTAGTCTATATCCTCGACGTTCCACTTCCGGGATTGCTCCGCTGCCGCAGGAAATTCCACCGGAGGCACGTCTTTTCATCGATGTCCGTTTCCTTCCACTTTCTTTGTGTTGGCGTTCTAAACTCCGGTGGATTTCTGAGGACTATGGTTAACTGCTCCTCAGATCTCTGCAGGGTAAATCCAGACAGCTAGCTAGACTATCTGTCCAATCGGAGTTTTCTCTCGTACGACTAAAACAACTTTTAAACGTACACGTTCCACCAAAATAAGTTCTACCCGAGGCTATTTTGCAGCAGCTCCGTGCGGAGCTAAGCGCCGTCCATGACGATTGTGATTGGTTTAAAGAAATGCAAATAAACCAGAACATGTTTTTCTCCCATCCCGGAGGGATATTTGGACTTGCCAGACCCTCCTTTGCAGCGCTGTGGAGGAAGGTATGGCAAAGCGAGACTATGTATGGAGAGATGTCAGAGCTCCCAAACCAAGTCCTCACGGACTGAGCTACTGCCACCCCAGAATACATTTTTAGTTCTCAGGTTTCCTAAATATTTCTGTACCGTGATTTAGGCTGCAACATATCATTTAGGCCATTCGTAGGTTAAAATAGGTTAAAGGAGGGCCAGTTATATGCCAATAAAAGTTGACTGATTCACTGCCTGGGAGAGGGAACGCTACTATATAGAGCCAATAAAGAGCTACAGGTGTTAGGGTTGTTATGTCTCAGGAAAACACACACACACACACACACACACACCCACAGACACACACACACACACACACACACACCCTCTAACCCTCTTCTTTCCACAGAAGTTTACACCCTCTTTTTCACCTGCTCAGTCTCCCCCTGCTAAAGTTCTTCTTCTGTATACTCTGGCTCATAAAGCTATCCTCTAGTCTTCACCGTGAATGCCATTTTGTCATTGTTGTCATAATCACAAATTTTTTATTTTCTTGTATTAGTTGACTGTTAAACCGCTTGTAATACAGCGGCGGCAAAGTTGCGCTTCTGCGTAGGAATACGGAAGTTCTAGTTGAGGAAATATAGGGCCAAAGGAGAGGGCTGGCTGACAGCCAGAATAAAAGCAAAAATGTGCATAAGAGAGATACACACAGCAGATAAATGTATCCGACAGATAGTGACATGCTGATATGGCCACACAGCTTGATATTTCTGAGCAGTTCCCCCAGGTTGAGGAGTCAGAGTGCAGTTCAGCAAACATGCAGCAACAAGCTTGACTTAAGGAATTGTCCACATCTGTATGTGAAGAAATGTGAACCAGTAAAACTAGCTGTGAGCCTGATCTGAGGTCAAAGCCATAAAAAAACATGTCAATTTTGGTGAAATGGTGAAAAGCAATTCAATTTTTGTTAGTAAGATTTAAAGTGTCCTGCGTGGGAAATGTTCTTTTAAATGTGGGATTCAAAAAGAGCTTGGAAACATCTAAACAATGATCCAGGCTTATTTGAAATATCTGTCACTATCACCCACAACATCTGTTTGTTTGGTGGAATTAAGACTTAACTTCTCACAGAGTTCAGAACAGTCTAGAAGTTTTTCTTTACTTTAATAAAACATACAATTACCGTGTTGTGATATGATAATGTGGAGATTTCATGTGATACGGACTGAGGACAGAGGGAGAGAAAAACAGACAGAAGACCGAGCTGATGTCGCTGCAGGGCACAGCAAGGAATGTAAGAAATGTCTGAGCTCTACATGCAAATGCACACTCACACATAGCTGTTAGATGTATGAATGGGTCGTTGTGGGTTTGTGTCTTATTCATTATTTGTGTGTGTGTGTGTGTGTGTGTGTGTGTGTCTGTGTGTGTGTGTGTGTGTGTGTGTGTGCGTGTGCGTGCATGCGTCTTCTTTGTATGTACCCGGGCCAGCCTTGAACCCGTCAACCTCGGCTCAGGTAGATACTGTAGCGAGGTTATTCTAAGCTTGCCCTCTAGCGCTCGCCGCTCGGTTGTCCTATTTTCTTCCTTGCAGCCCTTTGTCTCAGCGTGGCGTCCCGAGGTGAAGCCGTCAGTCTCCGGCTCGCTGGAAACCCCCGTTCCCACACTGCTAAAGTTCCACTGCTCCGACCAGAGCCGTACATCAGCCGAAGTCAGGCAACCTGCCTTGTCTTCCTCATGTTACCTCTCCATGTTCTTTGGAAGGAGGTGGATGTTGTTTAGAGCATTTATTGAAAGTTTGTAGCGGCAATAGTGTGATGAAGGTTATGTCTTTAAAACTTGCTCCTTGGCCTTGGGTCAGCCCATTTTCTATTTGGTCTGACCAGCCTGGTGGGTCGAGAGATTCATTTTTATCTACCTCTCTGGAGTCTCTCTGGTCTCTGGTCCTCAGACAAAACCTTTGCCCTTCCTGTGGCCGAAGGGAAGCTGCTGTAGCATGCCTGGACAAGTCTTTTAAGGCGCCCAGTGTTGTGCTTATTGAACTACTATCTAAGTTGGCTGTAGTGAGTAAGGCAGCTGCTGCCAACAGCCCTACAGTACTGATATCCAGAGTTGGTGTGTGTGATTGTGATGTACTGTACAGTAAGTTCCCATCAATTTTAGTTTTAATTTTAAGTCATAGCTGTTGTGTCTCTAGGTTATCTAATCAGACTGACTTACATAACATACACACAAAATACACACACACATACTAGTTCAACACACTGCTAAATCATAAAAAAGTCCCAGTTTGGCCGGTGCAGTGTAGTGTTTAACCTTAAAAGGCATCATCTGAACCACAGAGCGAGCCTGGACAGACATTGGGACTCCTGACCGGACAAATGGTCATTCACAAATGTCAATCTGACCTCGTTTTAGTGGCGGTTTGATATATGTGTGTTTCCAATATTGTAGATTTCTTTCTCACATGCCAACCTTTCTTATGTTGGCAAATAGCAAAAATGGCTGATATAACTGGTTCTTTTTACAGCAACTTCACCAGCAGAGCATGTACTAAGATGTTTTTCGAGAACAGTAATGCTGCTTGAAACACAGGAAGTTGGTTTGTATCCTACATACTGTAGATTTTGTAATTGCACAGAGCCTTCTCACTGTGGTTATAGCATAGCAACATGTATTGCAGTCTGCCACATGAATCCTCATGAAATGCGGACATTTTCAAATAAGGTCTTTTAATGCAACAATATGAGCATAATCACATGAATATAACCACAGTTCACATGAGGTTTGAGGTTGAAATCATGGATTAGTAAAATCCTTAAAAGTTTTGAAAAAGTCATGGAATTTTGTTATGTTTAATGAAATTAATTGTTGCAGTAATCTTCTGTGGATAACCTTCCATGTAATGTAGCATAACAGTAAAAAAAATTGTTTTATTGAGCTGTTGACGTAATGTAGCTCTTCTGTGTTTTGTTCTCTTTTCTTCATTTTCACCCCGTCTCTCCCTCCATGTAGGCCAGCTAATTATCCCTAATTACTATTTCAAACATACCAGCCTATGATATGATGATACTACTATGGCGTAAAGTTAAACATTCAAACACATATGGTTTCTTTACTCCATCAAACACCGGGTTGGCTCAGTTGGTAGAGCAGGCGCACATATACATAGAGCTTGACGCAGAAGGTCCAGGGTTTGAGTCCAACCTGTGATGATTTCCTGCATTTCTTCCCCCTTTCTCACCTAGCTGTCCTGTCCATTAAAGGCGGAAAAATTATCTTTAAAGAAAAAAGTATTGTTTGTTGAAACTGCGGTAGAAAAGTATGTAGCTTGTGCGAATTACATAACTTCTAGCAGTGGAATTTCCACGAGTGATCTGTTCTTAGTGTTTGTAAGGACTCTAGGAGCACCTGGAGGCTATGGAACCACACTCATTATGATATGTACATTTGAATGTCATCAGCATAATTATAAAACAGGATTCTCATTCTCTGATGTGTGGGATTATGTTGCTTTACTGCACACATTTTGAGCCAGTGTACATGTGTGCACAGGGTGCATGGAGCAATGGGGATTATGGTAGACGCGGACTTCAATTCTGGATATAATACCCCGTCCCCTACATGGCCTCAATTGATGAATTATAGAACATGTATTTACGACAAGCCTGTTATACATATTTACTTTCAAAATGAATCTAACAGTATATGTTGATGTTGAATGTTTGTTTGTTGATGGTTTTTCTCTTTTCTCCAGTCATCCAGTTTGGTTTCGTCTCTCTGTTCGTGGCTTCGTTCCCGCTTGCTCCGCTCTTTGCTCTGCTCAACAACGTCATTGAGATCAGACTGGATGCCAAGAAGTTTGTGACGGAGCTACGCAGGCCAGTCGCCGTACGTGCTAAGGACATTGGTAAGCTGGTGTGACACACATTCAAAGGAAATGACAAACACACAGAGCATAACTTACTTAGAAATACCGCATTTTCCCATACAACCAGGGTTTGAAGCTAAAATATATATGTATATCATAAGGGAAATTAATACCAGTATACGGTATGAACCGGTATACCGCCCAGCACTACAATGTTATTTATCTTTAACCATCATTTATATGCCAAAACAATCCCTAAAAATAAGAAGTATTTCCTCTGTAATTTTCATTGTCAGAGAGGAAACAAATGTCAAGCAGCAAGGGACACAAAAAGTCTCCCAACGAAAACCAAACAGACACCCCAGCAGTTCAGTATAGGCATATTGTTGCTGTTGGCAAAAAGCTGTTGCTGTTGTCTCTTTAATGCCATCTTTTTTATCTTTTTATTTTCAAGTGTGTTCATAGGGTTTTAAAGGGCCTTACTAAGCTCAAAGGTTGTACTGTAAGTCTGGATAACGTGTTCCTGCACAGTATAGGTTTAAAACAATTTTGACCTATTTAAAACTTAGGTCAAAAACAAAAATTAAATAAGCTAAAATAAGCCCTGTTTCGCCGTGCTAGTGGCATGGCAATGTCAGTCTGTTTGTTGGTCTGTCCGCAACTTTGGTCCAGACTGAAATAACTCAACAACTATTACATGGACTGCCATGAAATTCTGTATAGACATTCATAGTCCCAAGAGGATGAATCCTAATCACTGAGGTGGTCCCCTGACTTGTCCTCTAGAGCCACCACAAGGACAACATTTGTGCTTTTGCTTTTCCTTAAAGCAACACTAGAGAACTTTTCCCGCTTCAGTCCCCCTACAGGTTAGAAGCAGAATTGTCCATTACATTACATTATGCAAGTTTGCCAGATCGGGTAGCGCGAGCTGTAGTTCCAATGAGACAACCTGTACGGGGACCAAAGCAGGAAAAGTTCTCTAGTGTTGCTTTAAGTCATTTTGTGCTACCATGAAATTTGGTACAGACATTCACGTCTCCCTAGGGATACATTTTTATTTAATGGATACTGTAATTGATTGACATTACCAGCAATCCGATGAACACTAACATTGGAGAATAACAACCTGCACACAGGAAGGGCAGACAAAATGCATTTTGTAATATTGCATGCTTTAGGCAGAGTTCTGATAACTTTACAACCAGATTGAGTTTAATTCACATGCTATCAGAAACATTTGCCATTTTGTCAGTGTGCTTAAGACAGTGTTCCATCCTTTCCCTTCTTCTACCCCTTATCACTTGAATCATTCTCACTAATTGCTCTTCTTTTTATAGGTGTATGGTACAACATACTGAGTGGAATGGGAAAATTCTCAGTCATTATAAATGTAAGTATTAATGCAATGTCCCGCTTTCTACTATCTGCTCATTGAATTAGTAATGAATGCAGATAAATGCAAAATAAATGCATGTATTCTGCAGTAGGTACTCTACATAATGTGACTGTTAACATCCCACAGAAAGCACTTTAACACTTTGATAAGTCAGCACTAACTACATTTTGACACTCACAAAGGTGACTGTCAGTCTCTAGCTGCCTGTCCAGTGCATTTTAAAAGCGTGTGTAAAGTATATGCGCATTGCATATACTTTAAATGATCCATTGCTGACAATGATAGTAGTTTAAAGCAACATTGCATAACATTGGTATTTTGTTTGCGATTTGGCGCCCCTACAGTTTCAGAGTGAAATTCACTTAACACACCGCTGTGGTGAATATGGACAGCAGTACATGTGCATTTGTTATGATTATATTACTTATGATCAAAAACTAGCGAGTCAACAACTTTGCTAACACAGCCCCAACATCAAGCAAGTGCAACAATACAAGACATAGCAAGCCAGCTAATTTTACTTACTAGTCCAACAGTAGTCTCGCATGCCAGCAGACGTTTATAAAGTACTAGAGACCCATACTTGAATAAAAGTACAAGTGCTCTATCAAAAAAGTGACTTGAGTAGAAGTTGAAGTGCTCTTTAAGCACCACACTTAAGTATTCAAAAATGTTTGTATGTAGTTTATTTTAAAATGAAAAATCTCCTGGATAGGAGAAAGAAACTCTGGGTTGTTTGCATTTCCTTAAACCAGTCACAATCATCTTGGGCGGTTAGGGTTAGGCTCCGGAGGCTGCGAGCATAGCTCTTCAAAATTGTTGGAAGGAACTCGTTTGCACCCCCCCCAAAAGAAAACGCCACAATATTAAATGAAGTTAACTGTTCACACAATACAGTAACTAGCCGTACAGTAACAGAGCTATATGAATTAGCTGGATACATGTTTAAACCTTATTTGCTCTTACCAGTGTATCGGCGTGTGTATTTTGTCCACAGCTAATTCCCACCAATCGGTCCCTAAATGTCCCAGTTAGAGAGTAAATGCTGTAAACGTATTCTTTGTAAATCTTTACAATAATTTCCCAAAAGAACAAAGCAGGCCTGCCTTGTTGCACAATCCAAATTTTTTCTTCAAAACTTGGCATTTTCAGAGAATAGCTTGCTAGCTCAAAGTTTGTTGATGTTTCCCGAAACCAACGGAGTTTTGCAAGGCGAGGGGCATCCGGCGGGAGATCCGGCGACGACGGATGTTCCAGCGATTATTCGGTAAATGAATTGTTAATGAAATGAAAGTCCAACAGCAAGCTGGCCAGCTCGCCATCTGTCTTGCAGCCTTTTATTTCGCGAAGCTCTCGCCGACATCTAAAAGCCAATTTGAGATTTACTTTTGTCCGGTGGCCTCTTGCTTGGTCACTCTCTCCTTTACAAGTACAAGTCAGAGTAGTATCAACAGGGTTTGAAGCTAGTATTTTAAGGTAAAATAGTTATGCAATGTTTCTTTAATATTAAGTAGAGATTTGACCTTTGTCGTGACCTTGTGAGATCCCAGAATCATGTCTGAAACACCTTAACCTGCTGATCTGCGGATGTCAAGGCGTGTGTGTGTGTGTGTGTGTGTGTGTCTGTGTGTCTGTGTGTCTGTGTGTGTGTGTGTGTGTGTGTGTGTGTGTGTGTGTGTGTGTGTGTTGGTGGAGTCAGGAACGTTATGCCTGGGCTTTTTCCTTGGTCACCGGACCAAATCCTATTCCGTTTACTTTTAATACTAAAGAGATATGTGAAGGATTCAGAAAAACAAGCTGCAGGAGTTTTTATTTGTTTTAGAGCTTTGGAGCATTGGACACATATACACACACACACTTAAGCTGGCCCAGGAGCTTCAAGGCATTGGAAAACCGGGAGCAGAATTCCCCTTTTGTACATGTTATCTTGTACCAGTTCTACAGACTTTATTTAATATGAATAAATTAATACATTACTCAAATGTCGCTGAAATACTTAGTTTACAAGAACTGTGATTTTAAACATCTGAACCCCAAACCCCCCGCTGCTTTTCCAATAAAAAGGTGAAAGCCTAGATTTCATCAATTTACAGGATCAAACTTCTTGTCTCATGGTGATTTTCTTTTTTTAAATGAATGCTCGTGACAAATATTTCACTCTCTCTCTCTCTCTCTTTCTCTGTGGAGGCCTTTGTGATCTCCTTCACATCAGACTTCATCCCCCGGCTCGTCTACCAGTACACGTTCAGTCAGACCGGCACCATGCACGGCTTCATTGACCACACGCTCTCCTACTTCAACGTGTCCAATTTCAAGCCTGGGTCGGCACCGCTGAACTTACAGCAAGGAAACATCTCCGTCTGCCGGTAAAAACATACACGCACACAAACACGCATGTACACACTTACAAGTTACAGATATTGGAAGCAATACTTACTGTCCTTTGTGACAGGCATTACATTCAAATATCAAATCAATATTGTGATTATTTCATTCAGCATTCATAAAAAAAAAAAGCCACATGGTCAATAAAAGTAGATAGCTATTCATTAAGAAATACACGCACACACACACATGCACGCACACACACACACACACTAATTTGCACACACAGCCCTAGCCTTTTCTTGTTTTCTGATATATTTTTCCTTTTACTGACAGTGGAGTATTTTGTGTATTCAAGAAAAAGTCAATTCATCTATTTTTACATCAGAGGAGTTTAGTTTGGAAGATTTTATGTAACAGGATAAAACAACATTACCCTGTTTTGTCATACAGTAGCTTATTATACATACCCCCCTTCAGTCTCTGTATCTACAACAAATAGCAACCGTTATCATGCTTATTTCAAGGCTAGTATTCATTTAATCTGAGAAATTAGAATCTGTTTCTTCTTTGGTTCATCTCCAAATGTTCTAGTCTTTCCTTTCAAACCTTTAATCATATCGAGAGACCTCTTGATAACCCCCTGAATAACATTTGCACTTTCTTGCATTCCCACTGGACGCAATATGGAACAATCAAAGCCCTTTTACTGTTCACCATTTGCTGTCAAACTCTGAAAGCTTTTGCACTGAAAGGTTTTGTGCCATAAAGCGACCCCATGCTGTTTTCTTTCTCTTCAAGTAAAAACCCTTAAAGTGACCCAACGCTAGCTGTTCTAGCTGTTGTTCTTAACATAGCTGGTAGCCTACATTCTGATATGTAGTCCCATTATGTCCCGTTATGCGGTTATGTTAACATTGAAAAGTTTATATCAGGATGTGGGTGATCCAAACCAAAGGGACTTTGAAAAACAGACACAACACAAAGACGGATTATCTGATCTGATCCTGGATAGCTAAACATGGGATGCCCAAATCTGAATATTTTGATCCAGATTCAACTTTTTGAACAACTGGGCCCTGGAGATTCTGTTTTTGTAATAGCAGAGTAAGTCATAAATACAGTATATCTTGACAAGGTACCAAAATGCTCAATTATAGTGTCATTGTAGTGGAAATTGAGATATCAGCATTTAAACGTGTTATAATAGATTATCTGCATAGAGACTTAGACTTATAAAGACTTTAATGTCCCCGAGAGGCAATTTGTTCTACAGTACAGGCATATTGACACATAATCCACAACACAAACATTGAACCAGACATCTACAGCACACATAACATACACACTTCAATACATAGAATACAGTAAAAAGGAGTATGTTGCACTTCCCTAAAAGGCCTAATGTCATTAATAAATGTAACTACTGCACAGTACTTCTCATATATTCCTCCTCCAGTCATACCCCTCCCCACATCTTATTTAATTGGGTTATTGCCATTGTAATGAATGAGTTTTTTTTTTGCTCGGTTGGTTCAGACGTTAGGTTATCTATATCTACGACCAGAAGGGAGCGGCTTAAACTCCACTGAAAGTGGATGGGTTGTATCCCAAGCAAGTCTTATATTCAATGAGGTGTATATACAGTAGGGCTGATGCATTTTATGACTGATAATTGATATTGCTAATTGCTTCAGCGAGGGATTACAAAGATAAAGGGGGAATCATGCACAAACTTACTTACCTGTATGGTTAGGTTGGACATTTGCGGGTGATAAAGAATAAAGTATTTGCCCCATGTTTATAATTTTAAGGCCCAACATTAAAACTCTTCATTGCCACAGGTAATTCTATTCTGGATGACCAAAGGCCTTTTCTGTTTCATAAATAAACTGCAGAGGTTTAAGATGGGCTGGAGATTTTTTAGATTTAAAAATACAGTGCACTATTGTATCTTCTTTGCATTCTCACTCATGCCAGTGGCAAGCATCTCTTTCATAATATCAGTATAATGCGCTGTAGAAGAAAAGGTCATGGCGCCCACAGACAGGTCAGCCCGCTGTTACATAAGACAGCAAATCATTACAATGCAAGAATACAGCCTTTGTGCCAATATAGTGTGGTACGTCACGCCCGAAACACGACGAGATACTGGACGCCCTTTAATGCTCATAGGCGTGAAATTGGCTTGAGGATGTTCCAAGAAGGGTGTGTCTGTCTGCAGTGTGTGTAGCGCTGTACAGTGTATGTATCCAGGCAGTGTATTAGCTGCTTAAGGCAGATGATTCAACTCAGCATGTGAATCGAAATATGTCCGATTCTCCAGACAGTTCATTTCTTTCTGTGGATGCCATCGCGCCGGCGACAGCCGTGGGCCGGAGGCATCAAGCTTCATCAGGTTGTCTGTCTGTCCGTCCCATTCTAGTTAACGTGATATCTCAGAAACGCCTTGGAGGAATCTCTACTTGGACGTGACCTCACAAAATGCATTTTTGGCCATATCTCAAAAATTCCTAACTTTAACATTTAATACAAATGTCCAATTGGATAAAATGATTAAGTGATGACATTTTATATCAAAAAGGTCAAAGGTCAACTTTATTGTAACATCATAGTGTTCTGAAAAAACATTTTTCTGGCCATAACACAGGAACAGAAAGGGAGACATTTTAAACTTAATCTTGAAACTGTGGTAATGTGTGTAAAACATTCATGTTTCGCCAAAAAGAAATACCTTCAATACCTCTTTTTATTGAATTGCTTCTTTATTAAAGTCTTGACTACATATATTATATGAGTGTGGACAGACATGGATGTAAACTGCAAGGCGGTAATTCTTGTTCTTTCTTACTTTCTAACCCAGTTCATTTTGGGACTCAAATGTGGATAAATATATACAGGAAGGATAAGAATAAGAGGTAAAGAATGCATAAATGCATAGATAAACAAGGAATTTGAGAGATGAGGGATATATTATTGATATTATTGAACAGAATATAAGATGTAGAGGTAACACATAAGAAACAAAGGAATGAGGGGTAGAGGTACTGTAGTTGGATGGATGGATAAATAGATGGGTGGTGTGACAGAAGCCAACCACTAAGGTATTAAATCTTTAATTAAGTTTAAAAACAGCAGGGTGAGGAAGTTGAAGACAGTTTCTGCGTCAGTGGTCAGAGCAACACTGTACATATCTGAAGACATGCTTTCTCTCCCAGTGCTAGATGAGTGCTAAATGAAAATGTGGGTCAACTGAATTTGGAGTGGGGGTCTGGAGCAAATACAGCCTAAATCAGTTTTACACTTAATTTATTTCTTTAAAAAAAATGAAGATGTTGCAGTAGCAAATAGTAAAAAGACGCAGCAGTTAAAGCATTTAAATGAAAATGCAGATACAGGGTATACATTATGCAAAATATAATCTACGACCAAGCCAAAATATCCCGGATACGGGTGCTGCCATCTTGTAATTTTGAAGCCAGAGTCTGTGCTGTGGTGAACACCCGCCCGACCAATGGGAAGTCAATCACAGCTGTCAGTCATGATGTCATGATTTTTCTAGCATCAAATAACCAAACCTATCAGAAGAATAAACACTTGAACATACATTGGGTGGCAGTAGCTCAGTCCATAGGGACTTGGGTTGGGAACCGGAGGGTTGCTGGTTAAAGTCCCAGTATGGACCAAAGTACAGAGTGTGGATTGGTTAGCTGGAGAGATGCCAGTTAACCTCCTGGGCACTGCCAGGTGCTCTTGAGCAAGACACTGTACCCCCCCAACCACTTAGCCCACTCACTCTGACATGGACATGCTGGGCATCAATGGGACACTGAAGATCTGTGTTTTGTGAATCAGGTTTCCATTTCCACACTCTGACATCTCTCCATTTGTGCATGAATAGGTCTTGAGCATGTCTGTGTGTAGTGATTTCTAAGAAACAGAGTGTAAATTGTAATTTCCCCACTGGGGCTCAATAATCAGTACAAATAAATTAGTGTAATAAGAATTACTAAAAGTGGCTACACAAGCACCAGAATTCTAAATGTACAGCAGCTGGTTACTGTTTTAATAGCTCCTGACGAGGAAGAACAACGTATGGGATTGTTCTAAATTTAATTTCTCCCAATTTGAAAGCTTTACTTGACCTTTATCTGTCAAAGACCAATCTGGAACCTGTTGGATGGGAGTTTTAGACTGTTTTTGGAAATGTTTTTCTGTTGTTCCTCTGTGTACCCAGCCAGGGGGAAGTAAAAAAACTGAAGAAGGATGGAAGTGGTTTTGGATCAAAGTAAGCCAGATGCCAGATCTGTTGTCACCGTTCTCTGCTCTTAACAGTTCTGTAGAAAGGGGGACGCAGAGAGATAGAAACGAGAAAGACAAACACAAACAGAGAGAGTCTTAAAAAGATCACAGACAAGTGAAAGCTAGATGCATAGACATGAAAGGCACATGTTCTGTGTGCAACAGACAGAAAGATACTATGGTCATTGATTTGAACCTTAGTGTTACCTGACATTATGCATGTTATGCATGTGTTGTGATAAGTGTTACAAACACACACACACACACACACACACACACACACACACACACACACACACACACACACACACACACACACACACACACACACACACACACACACAGTGTCTCTTCAAGTCTTTCAGATACTAACTATAATCTAGAATACTGAGTTAGATACTCCACTATAACCAAACATGGAGTTTATACAAAACACCCCCACACACCACACACACACACACACACACACACACACACACACACACACACACACACACACACACACACACACACACACACACACACACACACAGTGTCTCTTCAAGTCTTTCAGATACTAACTATAATCTAGAATACTGAGTTAGATACTCCACTATAACCAAACATGGAGTTTATACAAAACACACACACACACACACACACACACACACACAGGAAGCGAGAAAGAGGGAGAAACATGTCTTTGATAATAATATTTTATATTTGATTCCACCCAAGTTAAGTTAAATTGACTGGACGACAGGAGGGGAGGCCTTGTCTTGCAGTTAAGTTCACATTAAAAGTTGAGCCATAACAAAATACTGTAAAATATTGGCAAGAGAACGATGAGTAGATGAAAGAAAGAAAAAGAGAGGGAGAGAAGAGCTGACTCTCACAGGGCAGCATTCCTCATTCATGACTGTATAAGGATAAGGAATCAGACACCATAAGACCCCGCTGACACACACACAATGCACACACACACACACATTTCGCCCTCCCTCTCTATTATTTCTATACTGCTAGTTAAGTACTTAGTGACACAATCAGGACTTTTCATCTATTCCGCCTTCAGAGGAATTTTGTCATGACAGAGAGTGTGTGTGTGTGTGTGTGTGTGTGTGTGTGTGTGTGTGTGTGTGTGTGTGTCACATGTCTCAACTTAAAACTTTGATCTGATCCATCACATTATTCTGACGTGTTAAACTGCTCTGTGTTTTACTGTAAAGGACAGTTTCCAGCGTGATCGGTGTTTCATGCATTCCCAGTTCTAATTCTTTTTCTTTTTTTTTACTTTCATTAACCTAAGAGATTTCAAATTCAGTTTTAGGCTTAGGTGTATAACTCTAACCTGAAATTATAATTTTCATTTTATCAGCCATACAGTCTTACTTAGTTTTTTTCTGATCTGCCTTTTCCACAGCAAGGGCTTTGACTTCACAGTAGAAAAAGCACAGGTGGTACTAGTACCATTAACGATGGTTCTTTTCTGTTCAAGTTTCCCAGTAAAGGTCTTTGCACAGAGTCCAAAATGTTCGAACAAAAGTAAATGTTGGGTTGATGGTTATAAACCTTTTAGTAATTGACTTATTGCATACAAATGTTATGCTCACGTGTAATTTGTAATGTGGTATTAGGTTGTAACTGTAAGTTGCTGTCCACATAGAGTAGAGTGACCTAGAAAAAAGTCAGATAAAGCAATATTTAGGTGGTTTTAGGGAATGTAACGTTGACAACGGTAACCGGTGCAGCAACAAGCCTGGGAGAAAATCACCGATATAAAGTTTATACCTCTGTGTCGTTTAAAAGCTCTGAGCAAAGCTTCGCAGCGTCTAAGTTCCATTAAGACTTAAAGCTCAGGAACACACGGAATTCGGAAGAACGACTTCCCAACATGGGAAATAGGACCATCTAAGGAGCATGTGAATGCACTATATTTCTTGGCAGTGAGCGGGGACTTCCTGAAGTTTTTGATTGTTGCCTGGCAACCTCACGGTGACAACAGAACTCCAGGAAGTCCCCGCTCCCGGGGCCAAGAAATAGTCTGACACATGACCCCCTATAAAAGCAGATACTTTGTGTGGCATTGCAGTGGGCTCATGAGGAGAAGAATACAGATAGAAAATGGTGGCAAAATAAGAGCATGAGCATTCTAGTCCTCTGCTGCTTAAATTTGGAGAAGTAACATCTTTTATCTTCTCGCTAGATGTATGCCAAATTTGTGTTTGGCTGTTGTGGCAAGGTCTTATTAAAATGTATTTACAATGGAAGACATATAAAACAAGGCGGAATTTAGTTACAACACTATGCAATACATAGTTTTTGTTTTGTGTCTTTGTAGAGGGAATGTTTCTTAGCACAGTTTGCTTTTGAGGTAGTCTGACTACCGACGTCCTGCTGCCATGACACCTTGCTGGGGTCAGTAGTACTTCAGACCTCCATAACAGCCACAGTGGAAATAGACTTATGTAAGTTGTGTTTGCAAATGTTTGCCAATTCAGTATCACCCTATGCATGAAGAGCAGAACACATGCCATGGCTAAATCACCTCTTCTTCCATTTTTTGACATTTTTCATCTTGATTTCTTGATCTTTATTTTCTGTCTTTTTGCTGGCCCATGTGATTAAATGTTTTCTCTTATTTTGTTAGTTGATTTTGTGCCTGGAAGACTGCTCTCTATATATCTAGATCTCCACGTGATGCTTAACTTTGTCTATGAATCTCATTGTCTTTGCTCTCTTCTGTAGATTCAGTGGTTTGGTATGAAGCATTTGTGTGCCCAAAGATGTTATCAAGATTAACAATGAGATGGGTTGTCTCCCTGCTATTGCCTTGAAAGGAACGATATATGTTGCATCCCACAAAGAAAGGCTGACTCTTTTAAAGCAGCTGTTGTGAAAATGGAGCCCAAAAGTTCTGTAACATAAAGCCAAGACCCCACTCCTCCTCCAGAGTCACTGCCTCCCTTCACTGTACACTCATCTCTTCAAGAAATATTTACAATTAAAGGCATGACTAAAGTCTTTTACAGACTTTAACGTTTGTTTTATAGGGTGTTAGATGGTCAGATTAGTAACTCGCTGCTAAAATTTCCCTTTCTTGCCTGCACTCTGGCCACTCACAGTTTCAACTATGTACAGTTGAAGGCCATAATTTCAAAATAAAACAAAAAAATGCTCTATTTATTTTTCTGTCTCCATGAGCTGTTTCTGTTGGCTCACTGCTGTGATTATCTGGTCAGATTGTCTAACAGTGCTGCATGTGCTGACATCAGGCCACCATTTGCGAGAAAATAGTTCTGATTACTTTGAAAACCCATATTGAAATCACAATAGTAGCATGTACATAGTTCTCAGTCAGCCAGCTTCAATGGCTACCTGAGTTGCATGTGTTTTTGCTCCTCAGATTGGTGTTCAGAAGGAAGTGTTGTAGCCTGCTGTATACAGTACAGACTCATACCCTTTTCCTTTTCCCACCCAAATTAGCGTATGTATGCAAGTTTTTTAAACACGGGAAAACCCGCTAAAAATAGCCAACAGACACTTTACCACTGCTAGTAGACAAATATGCCTTTCTGGTTTCTTTCTGTCAAGTTCGACGTCACAAATGTACCGGAAAACAGGGTGAATAAACATCAAGGAGGCTAGTGACAATAATCTTACGATGGCTATAAAAAAAATATCTGTTACTTATTCAGTTTCCCTTTCAAACTCGACTAATTTGGAATGATGTCCGAGCGCTGCTTGCACAGAGATGGCTGAGTTGAGAAAGAGTAGCAGAAGTTACAGAGGAGACAAGTGGGAATCATCTGTCCCGGGAATAAATGCTGATTGTAACCTTTCCCACTAAAGACACAAGCCAGATGTCAGTGTTTTTTTTGACCAGTGGGAAAGGGGCTTAAAGGTCCAGTGTGTAACGTGTTTAGTTGTTCATTATCAAAATCTGTGTTGCCCGTTCACAAACTTGTCCTTTTTCATGAATATTTTACCACCACCATCACTTCCAAGTATTCCTTTTGGCTTGAAATGTTACATTCGCATGAACTGGGGTAGACGCTCCATATTCATGCGCCATCTTGAAATACGTTAGCCGGTGAGGGACATACAGGACATACTGCTCCGCCTTTTGCGTTTTTGCTGTCACAGGATAAACTCACAGGTGCTGCTAATGCTGCTAATGGATATCGTAGCTTCCCGGCCCCAGCAAGTTTGAAGAAGGAAACATGGAGGACCACACCTATTCAAAACGTATTCTTCTTCTTCAAAAGAGCAAGAGACCGGCTTTTTGAAGCGTGAAGGCTACCGTAGCTGTAATATGTACTTTGAACTGCGTGGTGCGAGAGAGTTGATTGCGATATTCGATCTCAACGCTAGACGGGAGAAATTCCTACACATTGGACCTTTAGGTAAATAAGATAATAGTTGGGAAATAACTGTGGTGTTGTGTATTTCTTTTTGATGAATTTGATTAAGTGTAGCAGGCTTTTAAGCAGTTCCAGCCAACTCAGCTGGCCACTTGGCTGAAAGTTGAAACATTTTGATTGAATTCTGCCATAGTTGTATTATAAAAAAAAAAAAACTGTCATTGAGCATAGAGAGGGTGAGGCCCTCTTTATGTTATTTAGGAGTGATTACATCCAACAGGAAACAGCTGGCTCTAACTTCTCCATCAACTTGGCTTTGTACCAGGAATTACTAAACATAAACGTACACAACAAGTCGGCCCATCCAGTGGATGTTCTGTTAATGCTGAACGCAGACGTACATAAATGCTAATCCAGCAGATTCTCTTTTGTCATTATTATTATTCTCGTTATAATAACAAAGCATCAAAGGGTTTCTCCTTTACATTTTGCATTTCCATTATGCTCCTGAGACTGACGTCTCAAACAGCCCGGCTGCAGCTGGACATCAGTTCACTCTGTTCCCTGATCCTTTCTTGTTGCAGTGCAGCCAACAGATTCAGCAGCAGCAGCTCTGGCGCCTGAATTGTTCGACTGCCACAAGTTACAGTACATTGCTAACACCATGTTTTCAGTTATTTGGCCTCTTAAAGTCTGCTAATGAGACACTTGGCACAATAAACCTGCAGTCTGTGCACTTAGTAACAAGTCATACACCAAAATTAGAACCATTAAATGACTGGCTTGATGCATAAAAGCAACCTGCCAGCGACAAAAGGGGACATTTTAGTGTCAGTGACGATGTTGAGACAATATTTCTTTTTTAATGAGATAACAAAGCATAACCAACATGTGGCCCGATCTATACGATGACTTAATTTCATGAATGACTTACCAAAGACTGGCTCAAGAATATTTTTATTTGTGTGTTAGATCCTCAGCTTCCTCAAGCCTTGAACTAAATTTGAACCTTTCTCTTATGACAAAAACAGATAAACAGCTGTTTTTGTGTGTTTTGTGTGCTTGTCCAGTCACATACATTCTTTCAGTCTTTAGTGTGACAGGGCAGCTATAAAGTTTCCATTTTTCTCTCTTTTTTTTGTCATTCCTTCTGTCATCTCATCTCACTCTCGTCTTTGACTCTCTTTATCTCAAAGGTTATCTCATTATTTTGCCTTGGTTCCTTTCCTCTTTCATTCTTTCTTATTCTCCTCTGTCGTCTCTCTCTTTGATTCCTTATCCTCGTTTTAATCTGTCAGCTGTTCCCTCCACGTGTGGTAGTTTTCTGCTGTTTGTTTTGCCAGCACAATGAAGAGTATTTACTACAAAGAAAACAAAGGGGAAGGAATCCTAATAAACTGTATTGCACTTTGAGTCGGATCCAAAGCGGAGTAGGTTTTAATGATAAAGATAAATCAGTTTGGCTCACGGGATGGCGAAGAAAAGTTTGTCTGGCAGATTCTCAGCGATCAGCTGTCCATCAAAAAGTGCGGGAGCAGCCTTCCTTAATGTATCCATTGATTAAGTGTGTGTTTCTGTAGGTGGTGCTTTTGTTTGAGTTACTGCTCATGCTAACTACCCACTTAGTTCCAAAATAAAGCTGCACCAGGCGTGAAACAATAAAGCAATAGATATTTGAGTTACTCCATTTTTAGCACCCACTCTCTATACATGTGTGTTTTCTCCTAGGTACAAAGACTACAGGGAGCCGCCCTGGTCTCCAGACGCATACATGGTCACCAAACAGTACTGGTGTGTCCTGGCTGCAAGACTGGCTTTCGTCATATTGTTCCAGGTATTGTGTTTTGTTCACAGGCTGGTCTATTTCCATCGGCTCATAAGACCATTTAAAAGCAGACCGAGAGAAAGACGGAAACTAGTCAGAGGTCTTTAGCAGATGCATCCACACGTTCGGAACTTTTCCAATACATCACTCTCATTATTCTGCAGTATAGTTCAAAGCACCCCCAATGTGTTTTGCATTGTGTCATTTCTGTTGTGTTCTGCAGTTGAATGGATTTGTTTAATAAAAAGGCAGATAAAGCAATTGTGTGTGCATAGAGTATGTGTGGGCCAGTCTTTCCTATTTAGGTGGATCACAATGTACTCTCATCATGAGCGGGACTATTACCAGATGCCTCAGTCCATTAGCATCTAGCTCATTTAAAAAAAAAAAAAAAAAAAACATCTGTCTGTCCGCCTGTACGCCTCACTTACATATGTCTACAAAATGTCCTTCAACAACTAAGCTGTTGGATTTTTCCTTTATTGCTGCTGCAGATACATCATTGTTAAGCGTCAGACACAAGAACAGAATTCAGGAAATTCCTTAAAATGTTGTAGGCCTAGTTGAACAAGTTTTGGGATCAGAGATTTTCAGGAGAGCGCGGGAGAGATGTGAGGCAAAGACACCGCGTGAGGTGAAAGGTCCTTGATTCTTTGTAACTTCACCGCCACCTGTCACTTTTGTCATCTGTCTCTTTTCAGTTGTCTTCATATCCATCCATCTTTTCCTCCCTCACACATCGCTTTCTCCCCTTCTCTCCCTCCTCCAGAATCTGGTGATGTTCCTCAGCCTCGTGGTCGCCTGGGGGATCCCGGACGTTCCCAAAGCCGTCGTGGAGCAGTTCAAACGGGAGAAGAAGCTCCTGGTCGAGGTGTTCTTACGGGAAGAGAAGGAAAAATTCCAGCTCATCCAGAGCCTCTTCTCCAAGGACGCCAACCTCCGCCCAGCCAGCCACACGCTCCACCCGGGTCAGGGCTTGCCCATCCCGGGCCGCTACAGTACTCTACCCCCGCTTCCAACACAGGGCTTGGCCGGAGAAGGAGTGCCGAGAGCGAGGTGTAGGGCCGCCAGCTTCAGCCAGTTCACCGGGCAGATTCCCCCGACGCCCAGAAATGAAAACGAGAATTCAAAACACACGGCGGTGTGACATGGAACACACGCACACACACACACACACACACACACACACACACACACACACACACACACACACACACACACATCTGTAGGACATCTGTGCTTAAGCTGGGCCTCGGGACTGGATAAACGTGTTGCTCTGGTGATTCAGTCCGTGAATATCTTTGCCTGTGTCTTTTGTGTGTCTGACACAGTAGTAGTGTGATTAAAAAAAAAAAAAAAAAAATCACAGCATCATTTTGAAGACTTTTGAATTCATTGGTCTTAGTGTGGTTAAATGTGCAACGTCCACACTGGTCGAACGAGTGTCTGTGGTGTTCCTCCTCGCGTCGACTGTTCACCTGATAAAATGTTAGGATTTTTACTTTTTGGTAAAAATCAATCAATGATTTAGCAAGGCACACTTGCTTAATAGCGTAGACAAGCAATAATTACAGTATTAGGCTGAACAATTGAATATTACAAGAACCTGGAAGAGACTGGAAATAAAGAAAGAACTAATAACAAATGGACAGATTCATTGATGAGCACCTAATCAACGCAACGGATTGATGGACATGGGCTTATTACTAGGGCTGAGGACTGCTTTATGTGCTTATGCTCTATATGTATTTATGTTTTTACCAGAATTTGTAGCATCTGCAACATTCCACATTTCCTGTACAATACATTTTAAGACATGGAACTGAAAGCACACAGGAGCCTCTCAGAAGTGCAAATCGTTTTCTGTACACCATTTACTGTTCCAGCTGATTTTAAATAAATCAAATTCAGAAGTCACTTTGAATCATTTTCAGAATGCACCAAAATTGTAATGTTCGTCAGTACACAGCTGCTGGTTATTGTTTCTCTGCATTCTGCTCTACGTATTTGATGGATGGATGCACATGACAATGTGGCATACTGTTGCATGCCACTCCTAGATTATAGTCCAAGCTGTAGTTTTAAGAATAGATCTGTGAAGAAAATGTTTTATTTTTCTGTTAGCCATATGGACTTTACAGCTGTCAACTGAGTGAGAGCGACTTAATAACTACACTTAATAACTTCTGAATGCACAGAGAAAGCCAACTCTTTTGCAAACTGTTAATGGCAGTGAGCTAGAAATGACCTCACTGCTCATTGTCAAGGGAAGACATGCTTCCCTTGACAACACTTCCTTTTGAAATACCAGACTGTATACTCTGACATTCCTGCAGGTCAGTAATAAATCTGGGTTACTACTGCCCAAATAGAACCGTTTCTTGCATAAAATATCTTACTGGTGTCACGCAACCTCTGGCAGCCATGTTTGAAGTCTTCAGCTCTTGAGAAACCCCGACTGTCATCATGTTTTATTTTGTATAACTGGTCCATCTGTTTCTGACTGCTGAGAATCTGTCCTTTCATCACTGATAGATCTGATGGATATATGTTTAGATAGCTAATAGCTTGTTAGCTTGCTAACATAGCCCTTCTATCTGGTCCAACTATTGCTGTAGAGTAAACAAATAATTAGCATACTAATTAAGTTAGCTTTTGCATGTTAAAGTCAAACTGAAAATTGAATTTTCACTTTTTGTGCAAGGAAATATAAGCTATAAAGATACTGCTGCTGATGTGCATAATCTTCCATTTTTCAAGAAAACGATCAAGTCAATTTTGTCCTGTTCTCTTTAGGCAGCGGTTGACTGACATTTTGGAGCTTGCGTTGCTAGGAGATACACTGTCAACCTATCTCCGTGGTGCGCTACTTATTGGACCACGTTATAGCCCTGTAGCCTACGAACATAAATGCAAGATGTTTTTCCTTGCATTCTCAGCAAGCCCACATAGTATTGATTAACTACGGTTAGACATGTTTCCCTGTATAACACTCAATATTTAGAATGACCCATGCTATTAAATGTGTTTTTTACTCAGAAGTGGAAGCCAGCAAGCTAAAGTGACTAGCTTTTTTTCCCCCAGGAAGAGGAAGCTAATTACCCTAGCTTGCTAACCTTAGCACTGATCCCCACATACATCTTTAAATGTCTATCTTCTGGTTTAACTTCTGACCGCTCCGTCACACAAAGCGCTTTGAAACGGACCATTGGTTTATGCTGATATTTGGCAAAAGTAATTTCTACATTATGTACGGCTTTTGTCCAGTTAGTGTGTCCAAGTTGAAATCTGTAAGGTACCATGGAAGGAGTGATATCACATTGGATGGTTGTCATTTTAATGCAGGATATATTGCATTCAGTCAAGAATGGTTAGAACTGGGAGTCTCTATCCTGATATAGAATATGGATAAGAACCATCATGAATGAGTAGCTGATTGATGCTTTAAAAAAACCAAAAAACAGCATCTATATTCAGTGTTCTGGGCAGAAAATCCATCTTTAGTTTTAAAGCAACTGATAGCAGTGCTTTAGGTAGATGCTTTTGAAAAAGCAATGTGCAACACATTAAACGTGCTTTTTTCGTCATATGATGTACTGTGAAAATCCCTAATCAAAGTAAATGAGTGTATGTCACATTGTTTACTATGGGACGGTGTGGTTTTTCCTTTCAAGGTACTGAAAGGTTAAGTTTATGTCAACAATGCATGAAACAAGGTGCAGGTGAGTTTTTCACAATCCAGTCCAGTGCATTGTTTTCTGTTGTCTGGCCATTTGGAGCTCTAGGAAGTTTCCCAATGTCCCTGAACGCAACACTGACATCATTTCCTATCTGAAAGATTTGAGTTTTGGAGCTGTCTGGTGCTGACAATTTGTTTTGGGGAAAGAAATGTTAGTAGAAAAATGTAAATGAAATTACGATAGGGCTTTTATTCATCGATGACAGTGGAGCCATTAATTCAAGACGAAATGATTGGCATCATTTTATACAGGTACGTAGTAAATGTTTGCTGATAAGCACCACTGAATGACTAGTGAACTCTGAATGTTTGTTTTGAACAGTAAATGTTCATGTAAATGAATTTGAATCATTTCTGGGAAATATTACAGATGGTACCCAATGTGTTATGCACTTTCAAGTTTTATACTATTAGAAAAAAAGAGGAAGAAATTCCCCATATAGCAGTTTTTGAGCCTAAAACAGTAGGTAGGAAAGGAAGCTAACTATTTCAACCATTTAGCCTATCCTTTTCTTTTAGCTAGCTATTTCAACCATTTCTATTAGCTAACTATTTCAACCATTTCTCCATTTCTTTTAGCTAACCATTTCTCCATTTCTTTAAGCTAACTATTTTAACCATTTATCCATTTCTTTAAGCTAACTATTTCAACCATTTAGCCTGTCCTTTTCTTTTAGCTAGCTATTTCAACCATTTCTATTAGCTAACTATTTCAACCATTTCTCCATTTCTTTTAGCTAACCATTTCTCCATTTCTTTAAGCTAACTATTTCAACCATTTATCCATTTCTTTAAGCTAACCATTTCAACCATTCAGCCTATCCTTTTAGCTAACTATTTCAACCATTCAGCCTATCCTTTTCTTTTAGCTAACTATTTCAACCATTTCTCCATTTCTTTTAGCTAACTATTTCAACCATTTATCCATTTCTTTTAGCTAACTACAAACACTACAAATACTTTTAGCCAACTGTTTCAGTGTGTTCTGTGTGTGCTGTGTGGTAATGGAACACACACACACAGTGGGGGTTGAGCTGGTGTGTGTATGCAACCTTATGCCGTTTCTTTCCTTTTTCCTTGAAGGCCAAATTGTCTGTCCTTTTCCAGCAGTGCATATATCATTTAACCCATTTTGCTCTTTGGGGAGCATAGGTCATTCCTGAACTTTCTCCAGCTCCTTCGGTGTTGGGCGGTCTTCTTTGATTCCTTCCAGGATGTTCTTGTTGTGGCTCCCAGGTTAAGGCCTGTCTGGTCGTGCTGAAGCATGGTTTCCTCAGGGTATATCCTCAGTCCCAGCCCCTTTTCCGCCGTTTGATTTGTGTTTAAGTTTTACCGGCTTGGTACATTGTTCGGATAGTAACAGTAACTGCAAAAATACAAAATATGGAATCGGCCACCACTGTGTCCATTCACAAGCTGCTTACATGCTGGTAACATTAAGATCACGATCAACACCAGCTGTTCAGTTGTGGGTGGTGGTGGACACATTCGTGTGCATTCTGAGTGTAACTTTATGAGATTCACATTCCTGATATGTTATGCGGATTGAGCAAACTGTTGTACAGTTTTTGGTCAAAATGCGTTAGCTTCAAAGTGAAACCACAAAGCATTTTTATGCTGGACCTTCTGAGCTGAATGCATATTAAGAGCAGCCCTTAGTTCAGATGGCTCTCCAAGAAAAAGCTGCTGTGCTCTGATGATGATGTAATAACCCACAATTTAGCCTAATCCGGATGTGCAGCTGATTTTTGACCTTTCTATACTCATAAATCCGATCTGTCTGTCTGATCTGAGTGTGTGCGTAAAACTGGGGGCACTTCCGAGAGGATTATGTATGTTGAAGGCTTGACTTTATTCTATAGTCTGCTCTCCGTGACCAGAGGCACGTCAATATTTGGGTTTTTAGAGACTTAACTTGAGCATGACACACTGGCAGTACACAAGCTGATGGCCGGTCACGCGGCAGATTTTGGATATCGTAATATGCCATAAGTGTCATCTTTTCCTGGTTTTAAAGGCTGCATTACAGTAAAGTGATGTCATTTTCTGTACTTACAGACTGTTCTAGCTGTTATTATTTGCCTTTACCCACGTCATTATATCTTCATTATATCCACATTACTGATGATTATTTATCAAAAATCTCATTGTGTAAATATTTTGTGAAAGCACCAATAGTCAACACTACAATATCGTTGTGGTATCAATATCGAGGTATTTGGTCAAAAATATCGTGATATTTGATTTTCTCCATATCGCCCAGCCCTAAGTCAGAGTCACTTTAAAGAGGTGATAGAATAGCTATTTTAAGGATAGGACAACTGAGGAGGCCTGTTTTGGGGACTCCCACTGGTTTTCCTCTAACTAGGGTAGACAAAAACTGCAAAAAGGGGAAGGAAGGTTGGTGAGATTAAAGAACAGAAAAAGTACAGTATTACATGTATTTATAGAGAGGAGGAGGACCAGTACAAGGACACAGGGGGCGAAAGTAGCTCTAAAATGCCTTTGCATGCTTTTCATTTCACATTTTTCATTCACAGCGCCAACAAGCGACCTGATGAATCGTGAACATAGACCTTTGGGTGGCACTGTTAAGGACAGAGTGGGAAGACACAACAACGCAGGTTTTAGGTGGGGGGGGGGGGGAGTCAAAGTAAAAGCGCATATGAACTAACCTGGGCCCTAAAAGGGGTTGACAGAACGGAATGCAGTACTCCCTTCGCAGCAGACATTTTGACAAGCACAGGTGTAAATAATAAGGAGAGTGACAGGGGAAAGGGCTGCAGGTCAGAACTCGGGGCCGCTACGGTAAGGACTGGGCCTTGGCACATGGGGCGCACGCTCTACCAGGTGAGCTACCAGGGCGCCCCATGAGGAGTGGTCTTGTACAGATGATTCATCCGACAGCTGAGTCACTTCACAGATGATGTCAGCGCTCGATTCCCTTCAGCTGATGGATGTTTAATTTATGCAACAGGGTTCTGAGCTGAGATCACTGCGGACTACTGTAGTATGTTTATGCACACACACAAGTTTGTTTTGGACCACCGGAGGAGCCGATACATACTTATACTTTATACTCTGAACATCTGACAGTTAGTTGTTCTTGTAGTCAATCACTGGTAGTTTTCTTGTTATTCTGCAAAGAGCATGAATTGAATGCTCATACATCCTTAATACTACCCTAATTTTTAAACCTTCCCCCACCCCCACAAAAAAAAACTGCGGTGTCCTTAGCTTTCTTTACTCATGTGGATTTGTATGCCTCCAAAAGATACAACACACACACACACACATAGTATTCATATCCTATATGTAATGAAATAGAATCCATCAGGTACTGCTAAATTATTACATTTCTATGCCACATGATGTGTGCTGTATTGTTATAAATGGAGTTGGGTACAGTATGGCGTAGACCAGTGATCGGCAACCTTTTTAATATGAAGTGCCATTTTAAAATGTTCTTGTTAATCAGTGTGCCATATCAGCATTGAGCCCCCGTCATCTAAGCAACAAGGACTAGTTAATCTTCGCAGAATGGGGATGGGGAACAAGTCAGTCAAACTACCGTAAATGGCAGGCTATGATCCTGCATGCCAATGGCTGTGAAAGAGGTCATTTGGCATGCAGATTGGAACATTTCCAAAAAAAACAATCTTGCACACTTATTGCTGGTGCCATTGGTTGAGCTACCGGGTGCCAATGGTGGCACACGTGCCTGAGGTTGCTGATCCCTGGCGTAGACTGACTGCAGTGTCAAAGCTGTTCATGTTAGTAGGGCAGTATGTTATCCTAAAGCCCCGAGACCCATAGAGCCGATAATCGGCCGTTGGACAGTCTGGCGAGGTCAGTGACTCGAGTCTGTTCGGTGTGTTCCGTGCCGTCGTCAGTCCGAGGGGCCGTCGACCTTCATTTGGGCCGATTTGACATGTTGAATCGGCGGGGCGGGCACTGCCGGCAGTCGGACACAAATACCCATCTGATTGGTAGAGTGCTAAGCCGGAACCGGGGAGCGGAATGAGCGTGACTAGAGTCTCTCAAAATCTGACGAAAATCTTTTAAACTGACCTTTGTTGATCTGAAATGAAGACAGATTCAGCAACTGCACGGCCTATTTCTCGCTTAAAATGTTTTCAGAAACACGTTTCTATTTTAGTACAATATGAGATCCTATTCTGAACGAGCTGCCATGACAGTCTGTCTTTGAATTTCCGGAGAAACCAGACCCATGTGACGCGTTCGTCCAATCAGCTGCCGTTTTTTTTTTGACCAACTCGGGGAGACTGATCAGTCCGACTGCCTTTTCTGCAGAGGGTCGGCCGTCTGTTCGGTGTGTCTGGGCCTTAACACATCTACAGTATGCATTTATTCAAAAAAACAAACAAACAAGGAAAAAAAAAAAAGTAACACATACTGGATCCTCCATGAAAGGTACTTTTTTTAGGTAAACTTTAATTGTTTCTCATCTCTCCAGTAATCGTTTCGATTACACAGAACTCTATTAACATTTGAGTCCGTCCGTCACTGCCCTGCCCTGCCTCTGGCTAATTCCTGGCCTGCCCTGATTTGTCTCATGTCAAGTTTTATTTACTTTCCTGTACTTATTCTTACAGAAGGACATTTTGAGAATGTAATAGTTTAAATAGCCCCAAACCCATAATTACATATGTCATAAAAAAAAAAGAAAAGAAATAGGCTATAGTGTGTAGGCTATATTAAACCTAATGTCCATCATAAACATGCTTGTATTTAACTTTTATAAAAGAAACAATGTTCACTCGATATACAGTTCCGTTTACAAGCTCAATTTAGCTAGCCACAGTTAGCTGTTAGCCCAGTTAGCTGTTAGCTCAGATCACCACAGTCTATGCACAAATGAGAAAAGTGTGAATTTTAAGACATGTTTTCAGTTATTTCACACTTTTTTGTTAAGTACATAATTCCATATGTGTTCATTCATAGTTTTGATGCCTTCAGTGAAAATCTACAATTTAAATAGTCATGAAAATAAAACCCATTGAATGAGAAGGTGTGTCCAAACTTTTGGCCTGTACTGTATGTATATATATATATATATATATATATATATATATATATATATATATATATATATATATATATATATATATATATATATATATAAAAACATGTCTTATATTTTAGATTCTTCAAAGTAGCCACCCTTTGCTTTTTTTGATAACTCTGCAAACCCTTGGTGTTCTCTCAATGAGCTTCATGAGGTAGTCACCTGAAATGGTTTTCACTTCACAGGTGTGCTTTGTCAGGATTAATTAGTGGAATTTTTTCCCTTATTAATAAAAAAGGAAAGGGTGGCTACTTTGAAGAATCTAAAATATAAGACATGTTTTCAGTTATTTCACACTTTTTTGTCAAGTACATAATTCCATATGTGTTCATTCATAGTTTTGATGCCTTCAGTGAAAATCTACAATTTAAATAGTCATGAAAATAAAACCCATTGAATGAGAAGGTGTGTCCAAACTTTTGGCCTGTACTTGTGTATATATATATATATATATATATATATATATATATATATATATATATAAAAAAAACATGTCTTATATTTTAGATTCTTCAAAGTAGCCACCCTTTGCTTTTTTTTGATAACTCTGCAAACCCTTGGTGTTCTCTCAATGAGCTTCATGAGGTAGTCACCTGAAATGGTTTTCACTTCACAGGTGTGCTTTGTCAGGGTTAATTAGTGGATTTTTTTCCCTTATTAATAAAAAAGGAAAGGGTGGCTACTTGGACTTGTCTTGGACTCGACAAAGGTGGTCTTGACTACAGCCCTGGCCTGTACTGTACCTATGTAAAATTACGAAAGTTATGGGAAAATTCATCAAAATAGATTCATAACAAATTTCAACTGACAGTCATATTGGGCTAAGGACCATGTCTACAGAACAGGACATGTTTTACTGGTTGGACAGTATAAAATAAATTAAGGGAACAGGACATGTTTTACTGGTTGGACAGTATAAAATAAATAAAGGGAACAGGACATGTTTTACTGGTTGGACAGTATAAAATAAATAAAGGGAACAGGACATGTTTTACTGGTTGGACAGTATAAAATAAAGGGAACAGGACATGTTTTACTGGTTGGACAGTATAAAATAAAGGGAACAGGACATGTTTTACTGGTTGGACAGTATAAAATAAATAAAGGGAACAGGACATGTTTTACTGGTTGGACAGTATAAAATAAAGGGAACAGGACATGTTTTACTGGTTGGACAGTATAAAATAAATTAAGGGAACAGGACATGTTTTACTGGTTGGACAGTATAAAATAAATAAAGGGAACAGGACATGTTTTACTGGTTGGACAGTATAAAATAAATAAAGGGAACAGGACATGTTTTACTGGTTGGACAGTATAAAATAAATAAAGGAACAGGACATGTTTTACTGGTTGGACAGTATAAAATAAAAGAGAACAGGACACAACTTTTCTTTCTCATCTCTGATTCATTCCGTTTGTTGTCTCGATCTATTTCTTCACTTACACGGTAACTCTCTCGAAATATGCACACATGGTACGCTACATAGGACCCGTGCGCTGACGTGAACTAAAATGTGCAAGTGGCACGGTAACTGGCCAATGAAATATGATCATTATAGCGTTTCAAGCGGGCTCTAAATCAAACACAACTAAGCCACACAGCCAGCGGACGGGACGCGGCACTCCACAAAATAAACAAAATATTGCATACTTAGACACTTTCAATATAATATGGCGCAACGTGATATCGCGATAACGATATTGAGTCGATATATCATGCACCCCGGAGGCCCTAACACAATGTTTGTTTCCAATAACTTCTGGGTCCCGTACAGACAATTTAACGACGCTGAGCAGACAAGGACGAGGAACAGCTAGACCTAAAGTACTCTCGTCACATTCATCTAAAATGCACGTTTGACGCTTTCGTATGTCAACACACTTTGACTAAAATTAGGTCGGGGACCTAATTTACCTGTTGGGCCACAGGCTAAAGAAAACGACGCCACCCAAAGTAGCAGTCAGTGTTTGTAACACTTGATTTTACGCTAGCAAAGCAACACAGTATAGAAGATGCTCCGCGTTTAACTATATAGCTTTAAACGTTACAGTTACGGTTCAAAATGTCAACCTAGAAAAACAACTTAGCTGATTTCACACTTCTCCGCAATTCACAATAAACTGCCATTTGTCTACCTGGAAGTGGTTGTTGTGTTAGTAGAGTAAAGAGTGGAAGAATGAAGTGAGAAAGCTGGAAAGATGTGTAGTAACACGCACGCACACACACACACTCTTCAAAGTTAATGTATTTACACAGATGGACAGAGACTAGGGTGTGCCCTGGCTGCATTCTCTATGGATGTTTGTGTGCATGTGCGTGGGTGTTAAAGTTCCTGCATGGCTCTGTGTGCACACTTCTTCTGCAAATATGCATAGACGATGTTTTGCACATGAATCACCAAGTTTTTTTGTTGTTGTTATGTTATAGTTGTGTGTGTTCAGGCAGTGTGCGTAAGTGTGTGTTTGTAGGATCCGTGCAGCGTGTGAATACATGGAGGCTGCTGGTGTATGTGTGTGCATACAAGGCGCAGCCTAGGGCATTTTCCAGAGTGACACATGAAAGAATTCCCATCCGAGTACTATAGAAGTCTTTCATCTGTTTTTTAAAAAAGGGGGAGACAAAAGCTCATGACAGAGAGAGGGAGAGAGAGAGAGAAGAGGAAGGTGAGATGAGGAGGAACAGGAGTTTCCAGTGGGTGCGATGGAGAAAAACAGGAAGAAAAAGGAGAGGTATATGACTTACAATGCACAGTATAGTATTTGTCCCGAGGACACAGACGTACAGGAACATGACCTCTCTCTCTGCTAGCGCGTCATCATCCTCCCTCTCTCCTTCCTTCCTTCCCACTTTCTTTCCCTCAATAGTTCTACTATAAACCTTCTCATTGTTTACGTGAGAGCTTCATTCTGTGCAGCATCTACAGCAATAAAAATGTGGAAAAGTTTAAACAAAGAGTGCAGATTCATATTTTCCACATATAAACAGGGTTGGGTACCGTTTGGATTTTTACGATTCCGATGGCGAACGGGTACTTAAAACGATTCCTAACCGATTCCTAAACCGATTCTTGAAAAACTGAAAAATGACATAAAAGAAAGGCTTTTTCATGGAGTTTTTTTAAAATTGAAAATGATTTAAATTGAACAATATATTAACATTTTAAAGTACTGAAATATATAATAAGTAAACCTAAGTCACCTAACACATAATTACAATAATTGAACAAATAACAGTTACACTATTAACAAGTAACAACAAAATAAATGTTGAGTTGGTATGCCAACCAGCTTCAAACTTTAGCAATTCTTTTGCAGAGAAATTACCACATTTGCCTTCTCTGGCAATATAGGACACCTCTCCTGACTTATGGCATGTCCTGCACAGGAGAAAACTCTCAGATAGTGTCCAAGAAGCCTGTACACACAGTTAGGAGTTTGAAAGGGCAGACAATTTGGGGAGGCTGTCCTGCCTCCCCCACCACCAGGCTACAGGGTCTTGTCCTGAACGATAGACTAGCAGAGCAAGTGTAATATGTTTACTAGCGATCACGTGCAGTCAGTAGCTATGTTTCCATCCACACGTTTTTTATCCGAATTACGTGATATCGAATGAAAAATGCCTTATGGAAACAGTAAAATTCGATAGAATTTCATGAATATCGACTCAAATGAAATACGTTCGGTCTCATCGGATTTTCTCTTGATCGATATACGGCTTATGCGATAAACGCTGATGGAAACGTTATTTGCCGAATAAATTAATGAATTGCGATTAAGTTTTAGGTCATTTTATGGTTGCAACCCGCCACAAAACGAAGAAGAAGTTTTAGTTCATTTCCGCCCAGTATTTCCGCTCTGTTTGCACACATGGCGGGTGTCAACAACGACAGACGTAAGCGGACGAGCGAGGAGACGAGAGACTTTTTGAATTTAATTTCCGAGCAAAATATAACGGCTATTTTAGATAGCAAAAATCAAAGAAATGCCATAATTTATCGGGAACTCGCGAAGGAAATGACCAACAAAGGTTACGACAAGCCGCGGGACGTCCGCCGGAGTAAATGGAAGGCGCTCAAACAGCGATACATGTCTCAAAAAAAGAGAGTTGTCTCAAAAAAAGAGAGTTGTCTCGCAGCGGTGCCGGAGGGAAAATAAAAGGCAAGTTCCACCTTTTTGATGAGCTGGATCAGATCCTCGGCCAAAGGCCCATCAGAGCTTCCTTGGCTTCTAACAACAACAACAACAACAACAACAACAACAACAACAACAACAACAACAACAACAACAACAACAACAACAACAACAACAACAACAACAACAACAACAACAACAACAACAACAACAACAACAACAACAACAACAACTACTACTACTACTACTACTACTACTACTACTACTACTACAACTTTTGTCTAGCAAAACTTTGTTCGCAAACGTTTGCTTGAAAGTTGTGCGATTCAGTGCGAAAATGAATAGAAACACCTTAAAATGTCTCAAATCAATTCGATATACCAATTTAATCGCAAAACAGCATGTGACGTCATTACGCACAGGTTTTTATTGGCTTTAAAGCTGTTGGATGGAAACACGCTTTCACCAGCTTTATTCGCATGAGTTTTTTTTTACCGAACTTCAGATAATTCGATTGACAAGTGGATGGAAACTTAGCTAGTGAATGGTTAATATGCTTTTACGTCTGTTTTGGTGAGCCCAGAGGGAAAATATGTCATTTTAAAAGTAGCCTACATTTACGGTAGCTAGCTAACGGTAGACTACAGAGAAAGTGGTGATATTTTTACATCCGTTTCGGAGCGTGTACAAAAAGCCGTCTATCGCGGACACGCGCTTCACACCGCGAGCAGGCACGTGCGCCACTAGGCAGAAAAGGGAGGAAAAAAAAAATTAATAAAAGAAATAGTCTGCCGCTGTCCGGAGCGACAGAGGGAAAATATTTCAGTCGGAACTGAAATGAGGAACCGAAATTTGCGTTCTAATCTGGTCCGAATACTACTGTTTGCGTAGGAACCGGGTTTCGGTATCCAACCCTACATATAAAAGGGTTCATATTTTTTTATTTTTTTAATATGTGAATGTGTTGGTACACCTGTAAAAACAGGTGTCATTTGTATTTTAGCCAGGTAGTTTTACAATTAATTTTGTTTGTTTTCCTAAGATTCTGGAGCATAATCAGCAGTTCTTTTTTTCTCCTCACTTATTCTTTAGCATTTTCTGAGCTGTGCTATGCATGATACATACCTTTCAGGTGAAAAAACTTGTTTATTTTGTTCTGCTTCTTTTTTTTTTTTTATCCTGGAATTTTTCTGTGAACAACTAAACAGGAGAAGCCTTTAACAAACCTTTTTTTCCCCCAATGCTGACAGGTTCCACTTCCTGTCAAAGCGGTCAGCTGCCGTTTCGTTGCTTTTTGTCAGCTACAGGCTCGAGAGCTGACACTAACGTGTATTCCAAGAAATGTTTGCACGGACTTTCTTCAAAACCGGCTATGCATTTCAAAGAATTCTTCAGAGCGCAGGGGGGGAAATAGTTTTCTAATCAGAGGTCTTGCAACAAGGGAGAAAAAAAAAAAAAAAGTCTTCAGAACAAATAAAAAAAAGAGATGATTATTAACAATATTAGCCTAACTGTTAATAATTTAAAATGTTTGCACAGGGTCACCCCAAGGCTGGGTCTTGAGCCCCCTGTTGTTCAGCCTGCTCATCCATGACTGCTCTGCCCGTTTCAACACCAATCATATCATAAAGTCTGCTGATGACAATGGCAGTGGTGGGTTGATGATGTGTCTGCATACAGGAGGGAGGTAGAGGAGCTAACATCATGGTGCAGCTTACACAACCTCCACCTAAAAAGGTCGATAAAACAAGGGAGAGGGTCATTGACTTCAGGAGGGCGTTAACACACCACCACACGCCACTGGCCATTGGTGGCGCCGCTGTGGAGAGAGTCAACAGCATCAAGTTCCTGGGGGTCCACCTGGCGGATGACCTAACCTTCTCCAGCAACACCACGGCCATTGTCAAGAAAGCCCACCAGCGGCCCCACTCCCTCCGGTGTCTGAAAAAGGCAGGTCTACCCACCATCCACCTTCTACAGAGGAACTGATCGGAATCTGTCATATGACCTCACCTCCTGGTTTGGCTGCTGTAAGGCCCTGGAGAAACACCAACTGAACAGGATTGTAAAGACAGCCAGCAAGATCATCAGTGCCCCTCTCCCCACCCTGCTGGAGACATACAACCAGCGGTGCGCTCGCAGGGCCATCAACATCATAAAAGACCCTTCCCACAGCCTTTTCTCCCTCCTTCCGTCTGGGAAAAGATACAGGAGCCTCCGCTCCAGAACCAGCAGGATGCTGAACAGCTACTTTCCACAGGCGGTTAGGATTTTAAATGGACTGTGCCCCCTCCCACTGCCATGTTTCCCTACTGTGCAGCTACCTGCCTGAACTGCACTTTGTTTGGACTAAACGCACGACCGCATTGCACTTGCACTTTACATACTGTGCTGCTATTCTGCACAAGCTGCTACTCTCCACTGCACTTTAATATTCTGTGCCCAAGCTCCTCTTAAAAGTCTATATGCTGTATTTTATGTGTTTTTATCCTATGAATTTTAAACAAATTAAGGAAATCATTTCCAACATTCCCTGTTGAACCAATAGAGCTCAACAGTGACCGCCCACTTTTTTAACAACTCTGGTTCCGGAAGTGTTCTTCCCCATTCAATTGTTTCATTGATGTTTCGAAAATTGCTTTTATAGGAGTTTTAAGCCTGGAGCAAAAACTTCCGTTTCACAACCACATAGCTCGTGGTCAGTCTACCTCGGATGGTTTAGACATTATGGCTGATAATCGAAACCATTATGGAGAAAATCATGGGATTTTTACCTCCGGAACCGGCTGTGGGCGGGACTGTTGAGTTCAATTGAACATAGAATTAAATTATAAAAAGGCACCACTAAAAAAATTACTTTAGTTACATTTTAAAGTGCAGTTTTTTGCCGACATTGGCTTTCAACCGACACAAAAAGAAATCTCTGTCTTTTGTTATATATATATATATATATATATATATATATATATATATATATATATATACAGGCCAAAAGTTTGGACACACCTTCTCATTCAATGCGTTTCCTTTATTTTCATGACTATTTACATTGTAGATTCTCACTGAAGGCATCAAAACTATGAATGAACACATATGGAATTATGTACTTAAAGCGCCCATATTATGCTCATTTTCAGGTTCATAACTGTATTTGAAGGTTTTACCAGAATACGTTTACATGGTTTAATTTTCAAAAAACACCATATTGTTGTTGTACTGCACAGCTCTCTCTCCCTGCTGCAGATCCTCTTTTCACCTGGTTTCTGTTTTAGCTACAGAGTGAGACCTCTTTTCATCTTCTTCTTCTGTACTATCTTTGATTGCACTCGCACATGCGCAGTAGCTCAGATGTAGAGCATGTCAGCTAGCTAACTCTAGAGACAGTAAAAGAGAGCCTGTTTCTCCAACTTTGGTCAGTTACAAGGCAGGAATAGCTGGGAGACTTCTAAATGAGGGCGCACATGTAAGTAGTTCTTTTGTAGATTATGGTGAACTTGTGTGTGTTGTAGCAGTGCTTTGTTATTGAGAACGACGTAGCATTCTAGCGTTAGCGATAGCCGGCTAGCGCTAGCATTAGTCGGCTAACGCTAACGCTACGAGCTAACGGTTGTGGTTAGCCAGCTCATTTTGGACTGTGACGTCACAGTCCGAGGCCGATTTTGAACAGCTCACTAGGAGACTGAAAGCAGGACACATTCAGAAACCGTATCTCACTCAAAACACCATGGATGGATTTTTTTCAAAGTTTGTATGTGTGTGGAAGCACCAGAGACACAAAAGAACACCCCAAATCCCAGAAAAAGTGTTTTTTTCATAATATGGGCACTTTAACAAAAAAGTGTGAAATAACTGAAAACATGTCTTATATTTTAGATTCTTCAAAGTAGCCACCCTTTCCTTTTTTATTAATAAGGGAAAAAATTCCACTAATTAATCCTGACAAAGCACACCTGTGAAGTGAAAACCATTTCAGGTGACTACCTCATGAAGCTCATTGAGAGAACACCGAGGGTTTGCAGAGTTATCAAAAAAAGCAAAGGGTGGCTACTTTGAAGAATCTAAAATATAAGACATGTTTTCAGTTATTTCACACTTTTTTGTTAAGTACATAATTCCATATGTGTTCATTCATAGTTTTGATGCCTTCAGTGAGAATCTACAATGTAAAGTCATGAAAATAAAAAGGTGTGTCCAAACTTTTGGCCTGTACTGTATGTTTAAAAATATCGAAATTAATATCGATATCGCAATATCACATTTTGTCAATATCGTGCAACCCTATTTGGGTCTGTAGAAAAACCGTAAAAAATGAAATGTAGACTGGCTTCAATCTTCTTATCCAACTCTCAGCAAGAAAGCAAATAAATATATTTCCAAACTGTTGAACTGTTTATTCTTGAGTTTTAGTATCCTAAAGCCCCGAGACCCACAGAGCCGATAATCGGCCGTTGGACAGTCTGGCGAGGTCAGTGACTCGAGTCTGTTCGGTTTGTTCCGTGCCGTCGTCAGTCCGAGGGGCCGTTGGCCGTCATTTTATTGTATAATCGGCGGGGCGGGCACTGCCGGCAGTCAGACTCAAATGACCCATCTGATTGGTAGAGTGCTAAGCCGGAACCTGGGAGCGGGATGAGCGTGACTAGAGTCTCTCAAAATCTGACGAAAATCTTTTAAACTGACCTTTGTCGATCTGAAATGAAGACCGATTCAGCAACTGCACGGCCTATTTCTCGCTTAAAATGTTTTCAAAGTTTCCCCTATAATTGTAACGGGAACCCCCTTGGTTTTTTTTAAATGCCAAAAAATAACGGCAAATTTCTATTGTGTTTTATTCATTCTGCAGCGCGAACTGCCGTGAACTTCAACGACGTGCTGCCGCAAGTGCCAGATCGAGGCAACTGTCTGAGGTAAGTTCACGTGTGTTACAGCAGGACAGTCGAGTGTGTTATCTAAACTGCTAAAATCAGTTGAAACGTTGTCGGTAGCCTAGCAGGGCCGTAGTAACCATAAATGACACTAGCTCTAGCTCTAGCCGTTTGCTGCTTCCTGTTTGGTGCTGGAGGGAGCGCATCCCATTGGTTGTTGACAATGTTCTTGGGGTGTGACGAGACACTCAGCTCACGAGACGAGACACGAGATTGGGTTCACAAGAACAAGACGAGATTTTAACACTATTTTCAAGAAAACTTCAATTAAGAAATATGTCTAATGATGTATAATATGTCTTCACTCAGAGAACCAAGGCTACAACATAACCAAGCATTTAATTGTAGCAGTAAACGAGGAAGTAGGCTGCTCTTGTATTGATTTATGACCATTTAAATACGAGGGGAGAACATTTCTCATTGTTCAATATTATTAAAAGTAAAGTTAGATTTTGCTATCTGCTTCCTACTCATTTAAAAAAAATACAGAGAAAGAGAGAGCGATCTGCGGGAGTCAGTGCCACACTGAACTGCACGCTGCAGAGTGTGTGTGTGGGTGTGGGTGGGTTTGTTTAACTATATTCGTGGGGTCCAAACACCGCGAGTCCCGTATACTTGTGGGGTCTGGACAGCTTTGTGGGGCCAAACTGCTGGACCCCATAAGTTTAAAGGGCTGTTTGAGGGTTAAGACTTGGTTTTAGGATTAGGGATAGAATTAGGTTATGGTTAGGATGAGGGTAATGGTTAAGGTTAGGCATTTAATTGTGATGGTTAAGGTTAGGGTAAGGGGCTAGGGAATGCATTATGTCAATGACGGGTCCCCACAAAGATAGTGCCACAAACGTGTGTGTGTGTGTGTGTGTAGGGTGAGATAGCGAGAGGGAGAGAGCGGCCGTACCCTCTAACGTTCTAACTCTGGGTTTTACCGGCAACTTTTTACTATTGCAACTCCACTACCGCTCTGCAAAAGTGAACTCAGAGTCACCTTTGGCGAACAGGCAGGGGATCTTCTATGCTAATTTAGAGGTCAAAGCCAGATGTATTATAAGACCAACTAGGCCAGACTCCGTCTACTAACTGCTGCTCTGCACTTGTGACCGATATCGCGAGACAACTTTGACGAGATCTCGTCACACCTCTACAATGGTCACGTTAATTTACCTTCACTCCCAAGACTTAGAACTTACGATACTATCAAACACGTTTGATTTTGTCGGAACGTCAAGATAGGCTAAAGACTGACTCAGACTGAGTTTTATGACCACCTTACACCAAAACGATTGAGACGACTGGAGCACGCCTCGACTCTAGCAGGACTCCCAGGATTTCATTCCGATATTGGAAATTAGTCTGCGACAGTGGAATCGCTTGAAGTCGTTTGGTGTAAGGTCGGCATTAGCTGTGGTTGTATGAAAATGTCTTGGGAACAAAACATTGCCAGTGACCATAATCCAAGCAGCAATTACATTTCCTCCCAAAAAAAGAAAAAAAAAAAAATGCCATTGTTGTGTCTTAGTAGGAATTAGGGTTAAATAGTAACTTATTTTCTAAAGTAATTGTGGACGATTCAGCATAGAGAAGACTAAAATAGCCTACATTTCTTCCTGGATATGATCCTGCAACAACAAAAATAAATGCTGGTTCAAGGACATGAGTCTCTACTGTTGGAACATCTCTGGGCATGTGAACCTTTTTTTTTCTTCCCGTGTCTACCAGAGTGACCCCGAAGCTTCAGGCTTCATATTTATTAATGTCACTGTCTATTTTCTTCTTCTTCTTCTGCCCCCATGTTTACCATAGAAGGCCACAGTGAGCTGAAGTCTCAGGACCTCTTAAATCTTGTTTAGACAGACAGACAGACTTTCCTGCCGTTTAAAAAAAAAAAAAAAAAAAAAGAATACACAGCCACCACCGCCGACAGACATACGCACATTCACATGAATATTACCGAAATATTACAAGAAAATGTATCAAAGCTATCGCTCGCACATGCTGTGCAGATAAATCACTCAGAGCCTGTACACACGCACCATTAGTCATTATCTGCTCTCTGGGCTCCGAAGTTGAGAGCAAAATCCCACAGAAAATGTTGTTTAATTGATGTTTTTATGGCCCCAAAAATGGCTTGCAGGCCTCATCCTCTTCCAGTTGGGCTCTGCATGAAAACAGAAGAGACCTGAGGCTTTAGAATCATTATGAGATAACTTTATTGTCTGACTCATAGGTAATTTTCATCCGCAAGCTGATTAGATGACAAGATGATTATAAAATTATGGGGAGATATTTTAGCCAGAATTTTGTTTCCCGCAATTATTTTATATCCAGCTCCATTATGTTGTGATAGGATCAGACTTTTATTTTTAATTTTTTTCTTTTTGCACAGCACTTTTAACTAGATAAAGTGTATTTTGGGATAACTTACGTATTTTATGGTGGGTGAGTCTGGGAATTGAAAATCCTGTCCATGGAACGCTGCCTCTAATTTTTTTTTATTGTTTTATAGTGTTTTAGTTCTTTCTCTCACTGGTGCAAATATAATTTGCTGTATTACGACTACAAATGAGACCAACATGCAACTTATATTGCAGCCAATTAGCTTTTCGTGTGATTGGCGCGAGTCTCTTTCAGGTTGTACCACAAGACATAAAACAGATGTTTTATGTTCTGATATCAAACAATATGTGCAAATCAGGTTTCCATTAACCAAAAGTTTAGTGGCTTTGATCCTGCTGCACAACCTAAAAATAAATATTCATCAGTGTTGGCTCCTAACTGGTCCACATCTCTGACATTGTGTGTTTTCACAACTCAAAAGCAAGTAGATTAGATTCAACTTTATTGTCATTCTGCAGAGTACAAGTACAAAGGCAACGAAATGCAGCCGCTAAACTGAGTTCAGCTGTAGCTGCTGGCTCCTTTTTTTTTGTTTTTTATAAAAAAAAAAAATAAATCCTATGTTATCAACTATTCCTTTACATTTATAAGTTGACACAGAGATAATTTTTGTATGTTAAAGTGCAACAGAAAGCACATTTATGAGTAGGGCTGGGTATCGTTACAAACATTTCGGTATCAATACCGTGAATTCGACACCTGTTTCTAAATGATCCTTTTTTTAGTTTTATGCCAATTTTATGAAATCTATTTGAACAAAAAAAGAAATGGCATTACACATGCAACGGTACACATTTTTTCATTTCATTTTTCAGCTTCTGTACAACTATGCTTTGCACGCTATTGTCAAGAGTTTTTCCTACCTGCCTCTTTGACGTGTAACATTAGACAGCCAATCACAAGCATTATTAGGTCTTGGTACAAGCATCCTGCGTGCTTATTGGCTCACTGACGCTGATGAGATTTAGTCCTTGGGTACTGACCTTTGGCATTGAATGACCAGGCATTTTTCAATACTCGATACTAGTGGAGGCAATTCGGTCGGTGCCTAAAAAGTATTGAAGTTCGGTACCCAGTCCTAATCATGAGTCAGTCTCTCGTATAGTGCATCTACATCCTGGTGAGAAGCTGGTTGACCGCGAGGCTGGCCCCCCCGCCCTCCATCCCTGACTCCTCTATTAGCACCTTCCTCTGGAACTCCTGCAGGATGAGAACAGTGTGAAGAAAGAAAGAGAGAGAGAGAAAACCATTAGGACTGAACTGCTTACAGTCAAAGTCCTCTTCAGTCCCTCCCACTGTTTTTGATTGACAGAAGGGCTCAGTGAAGTACATTGCCAAACAAAACAGAAAGCAATGAATACTTGGCACCAGAGGAACAACTCCGTGATGACAGTTTTGAATTTTTACACTTCACGAGCACGTATCGATTTTGAAGAGCTACTGACAAGGCTCTTTAACCAGCGCCTGACCAATGACCATGAACTGCCAACGCTCTGTAACTTGATAATGACATCCAGGAACTTTGTGTTTGATAAATAGCTCCTCTCAGATCTTTAAAAATAAAAAGCTTTGCAGGTTCTTTGAAACGTTAGAGGACTTTTGGCTGCTGAAGCCGTCACTCTGTGGTGTTCTATCTCAGACTGGTGCAGTGAGCTGTAGTGTGTCAAACAACAGCAGCTGGAAGATTTGTCAGCTGTGTAACAGTTGGTTGTGTGTGTGTGTGTGTGTGTGTGTGTGTGTGTGTGTGTGTGTGTGTGTGTGTGTGTGTGTGTGTGTCATATCTCAAAAGACACAACTGTTTTGGGTTAGTTGAGAGAGTATCAGTAGAAAACTACACTTGTAAAATGTTTTTAATGGTGCTTTTTTATGTTCAATATAATGTTTCAACAAGCAATTTGCTGTATTTTAGCAGAATTCTGAAAGCTGCAGAAAGGCAGGTAACCTTTTTAAAAACAGTTTAATTACATTGCACTTTAATATCTTTTTTATTCATCGCAAATGATGTCGTTATCGCGGTATTCAACAATGTTATCGCTTATTTTCCTCATATCGTGTGTGTGTGTGTGTGTGTGTGTGTGTTCGTTCTTACCCTGAATCTCCTGAGTCTTGCCAGTCTGTCTTGCAGAGCCTTCTCCTGGCTGGAGGTCATCTTTTCTGCACGAGTCCGCCACTGCTGCTCTTTCTCCTGAAGCACATATGAAGCACAACCTATGTAATCCTCCATATCAACAAATTATCAGGACTCAGACATTATTTTGCAGCTGCAAACCAGCTTTTGGCAGGAAAGAAAATAGCAAGTTGACAAAGAAAACACCCGCAATCCCTCACACCAAATCCTTAGTGATATCCTAAAGCTGTGTAGGATCATTTTGAACGTTGCAAAGTTCCCCCTGGTGCAATGCTATAACAGTATACATTCTGCTGGGGCTGCACCTCTGAGCCCGGCTGGGGAGTTCTGGCTGTGTATCCCTGACCTCAAATTGGACTCAGTATCACTTTCTTGGGTCCAGTTTCCTGCTGAGTGTTTGTATGTATAATTTTCAACTGAACTGTGTGAAAAAGAAAGAAGATAAATCTTTTCGGCTTGTGAAAGTCTTCAGTTCAGATGGTGTGTGTGTGTGTGTGTGTGTGTGTGTGTGTGTGTGTGTGTGTGTGTGTGTGTGTGTGTTGGGAGCCGAAATGTGCAGAGGAAGTTGATGTGAGCAAGGGAGGCATTTAGTTTAATGTCAGTTTAAAGACGAAGACATGCTGACACATATGGAGTGAAGGTGAAAGCAGTTAAACCGTTACCTCCCCAATTACATGCTGAACGAACACACACACACACACACACACACACACACACACACACACACACACACACACACACTTTCAGGCGAACAATCAGGACATTCTTTCCAAAAAGGCCTTGAGTTGAAAATGAGCATTTGGACTTTTGAATGATTACATTCATGTTCCATATGTTCGTCTTCATGGTGTGTGTGTGAAGCGGGAGTGGCACACTTCGAACAAATTCCCTCAAATTGGCAATCGCTGACAAATTGACAGTTAGCGTTAATACTTATTTTCAGTCTCTGCTCTAATCACAACATCATGTCGGCAATTTGCCATCTGGCCAGCGGTGTTGGTTGTGGAGTAGAGTGTCGGAGTGTGCAGAGCCAGTCGGAGGGTCTTCAGGTTGAAAAACTGTCTGCAGAGGAGTGAAAACTTCACACCAGAGCCACGGACAAAAGATGATATTGATATGAATCCACTGTTTAATACTGTGGACACACTTTGGGGGATATTTATTTGGCTACCATGATTCTTTTTATGTAGCAGGTTCATTTCGAATGAGCCCAGTTGCAGCTGATCTCTGATATTTGCATAAAGTGCAGCTAAGTCCGAGATATTGCTGGGCTGTTTTTTTTTGTTCACACCTGGAAAGCAGAGGAGCGCAAAAGAAAGTTCTCTGCTGCTGAATTGAGAATATGAAGAAAAGACGCTTTAGCAGTGCATTTGTGCAGAGCAATTTCAGATGGAATCACATCAAATTGAAATGTTGACCCCATGATGGCTCTAGTAGGAAAAGTCAGAGGATCACCAAAATATTAGGGATTCATCGTCTGGGAAGCATGGATGTTTTTACGAGCGTTTGTCCCAATCCATCGAGCAGATGTTGAGATAGTTCACTGTAGAAAATGAAAACTTTGACCTGCCGATGGAGCTTTAGGGGGATCACCAAAGTCATTATAGTTCATTCTCTGGCCACCATGGTATATCTGTATCCAAAGCAATGGCAGTCCATCCAATAGTTGTTGAGATATTTCAGTCTGGAACGAAACGGTGGACCTCTCGACAGACCAACATTGCTCTCCGTGGAGCCACACTGCTAGTGTAGTAACTGGTAAAACGTTGTCCGGTAGAGCTGCAAAGATTCATCTATTAGTTGTCAACTGTCAAATTTATTGCCAACTATTTTATCTATTTTTTTTTTAACCTGTAGTCAATATCCCCCCTGTGTGTTTATACAGCATGAGTCCAGTAAGACCAAATCTCATCTCCAACTTGAACTTTTGAGGCGCAAGGAAAGCTTTATTTTCAGATTGACGTCTGGGCAGTTTGAAAACTACAAAGTTTTCAGGCAATTCCAGTCCGTTCACTGCTTTAAACTGGGGATACATATCATCTTTATAATAGATGTAGCTGGTTTATTGTACTCTTATTGGTCAGGTCCAGTACAGGTACAGGTTGCACCAGATTCTGTTGGTACAAAACTGTTCATACTGGAAATGTACAGTATATACTCAGACTAAAGAGGAGAGATATTCCAAAGAATTCAGAGATTCATTGGTGGAGTCTGGTGTAGAAGTAAGGATGCCCAGGAGGCATTGGATCCCATTGGGATTGGAGGTATAACCAATACTATTATCACACTTTAAATGGCAGGTTTGCAAAGAAATATCTCTGCTTGGCTGGAAACCTCCCACATAATTAGGACTTCAGCCAAAGTAGTTGCACAGAAATGTTTTTCTTTTCTTCTTTTTTTTGAAATCACTCTGCACAATATGTTAGCAAAATCCAACCAGCATGGGTTGGTTTAGTTTCTGGAGAAAAATTTTTAGGCATTTCGCCTCACTGCCTTTCTTCTTGAGAACAACATTGGAAATTGAATTAAAATGTACCCTGGTCACATAATGGGATGTGATTTTTCTGGGTTGTTTGGTGTCATTTGTTGTATTTTAGGAAAAGCAGTTATTCCTGAACATTAAGTATCCAGAGTATTGCTCGTCCAAAGGTGTGTGTGTGTGTGTGTGTGTGTCTGTCTGTCTGTCTGTCTGTCTGTCTGTCTGTCTGTCTGTCTGTCCGTCTGTTAATGCTGCTTGTATGCATCTACTATACACGCATATGTGCATTTGGATTTGTGTGAGTGCACATGTCAAGGGTCTTACTTGTTAGCTGTGTGTGTGTGGGGTTAAGTTAGGGTTCAGCGGAAAGTACATTCCATACTGAGGTAAGCGTGACTGTCCTGTCTATCAGGGTAAATGTTGTCATCAGCTTCTCGTGTGTGTGTGTGTGTATGCAGCGGAAACACTGACAAACAGCCCATGTCCCTTGTTGACCTCGCACACTCTTGTCAGAAACAAGGCGGCTGCTGAAACACCCACAGCTGTTTTATTTGTGTGTGTGTGTGTGTGTGTGTGTGTGTGTGTGTGTGTGTGTGTGTGTGTGTGTGTGTGTGTGTGTGTGTGTGTGTGTGTGTGTGTGTGTGTGTGTGTGTGTGTGTGTGTGTGTGTGTGTGTGTGTGTGTGTGCGCGTGTGTGCGTGTGGCGCTTCGCGTTCCATTCCGTATGTCCATGAGGATGTCCATCTGTTTTGACAACTGTGTGTGTGTGTGTGCTTTTGAATAAATATACAGTGTGAACATACCCCTTTTAAAAATGTGTGTTTCTCCGGCTATTGAATGTGCTCCAACGTGTGCGTGCGTGCGTGCGTGTGTGGTTGGTGCCGTGAAGTGTGAGTGAGGTTTGGCGCGGCTAACAAGCCCGGCAGCCTTGACAGAAGGCCAGAGTTGTGTTTCCCCTATCTGTCGTTTCCATGGAAGTGAATCTGATTTTGCCCTGAGCAATGGAGTGAACCTCTGCGCTAAATTAACACTGATCGACCCAGTGTCACACTGCTGCCTGATTGTTCACCTCGCTGTTTCCAATAGGCTGATTATAACAGCATGTTCTCATGAAATGTTGAGCACAGCGTCTTTTAAAATGTGAATAACGAGCTCCGTTCACAGAGAAGATTAAGCGCAGGAGAGCGCAACCAGACAGAAAACTCTGTTTAACATTTTATTATTGCTAATAGAGTAATTAGCGAAACAATACGGGATGCCGCTGGCTGAGTTTAGGCAAATCTGGCGTTTAAACAAAAAATACGGCAAGAAGGATTTGAAAGGTTTTCTTCTCATCAGAGCTTGGCTTCCAATAAATACTGCTGACAGACAATGACGATCTGTCATTACACCAATCAGCTCATTTTACTCCTGTGTGTGTGTGTGTGTGTGTGTGTGTGTGTGTGTGTGTGTGTGTGTGTGTGTGTGTGAGGGGTGAGCGCAAAAGTCTGCACGCATGCATTGGCAAGAGTTTGTCCTCAGGAGAATCCAACGGAAGCTGCTAAGGCTGACCTTTGTCATTTAGCAGAAAGCTTCATGCTGAGAGCAAAGAGGCCGTTTAGTTTTACAGATGTACAGACTTGTAGAGTGTGTGTGTGTTTGTGTGTGTGTTGTCACCTTCTTGCTCTCTTCTATTTGTTGGAGGCGCTCTTTTTCAAGCTGCTCCCTCTCCAGTCGCCGCCGGACCTGAAACACACACACATCGTTTGTATTTTTTGTGTAATAATATATATATATATATATATATATATATATATATATATATATATATATATATATATATTTTTTTTTTAATATATATATTTAGAGACCTTGTCTCTTACCCTCTCCTCCTTTTTGTCTCTCCAGTCATCCAGCGAATCTCCGGCTCTTTCCGCCGCTACATTTGTCATCTTTTCTGACATTCCCAGAAACGCATAGTCCTCCTCCTTACACAAATCTCTCATTGACTAGAAGCAGAAGAACGGCCATTCATCAAATGGGATACTTAACATCTACTTTCTAGATTCAAATTGTCTTGAGCCCTTATCTCTACTGCACATGTCAACCGCCTTTATATTGGCTATTCTGATTTTACATTGTATAACCAACCGGTGGGGCGTACCGATATTTATGCAAACTCTTCTCAGAAGTTCACTCAGCCGCAGATTTGAGGCATGGGCACTTCAGGATTGTGTTAATATCATTTGTGTAGGCTACACAGCAGTGAAAGGTCAAACAAAGGCAAATTTAACAACTTCATTTTAAATCTATTTATGACTTTGATTTGAGCATCATCTCCATGTTAATGGTCATTTAATTTGATCCTGAATTATAAATTAGTGGTAAGGGCGCTTAAAATAGCCACAGACTGGAAATGAGTGGACATGAGGCATGTATGTGTGCACCCTGCTCCACAATGATTTAAGATTTATAGAAAAACAGAATAAGGTTTTATAAGTCTGACAAAAAGAATGCATATTTCTCTATTTGTCTCAGCAAAAGACACTAAACCGGATTGACGGAAAAGAGCAGAGCAGAAAACTGTGATATCAGCTGAACCAGTGGAGGCGGGGCATCAACACCACAGTGGCTGCAGGGAATATCATTCTTTTGAATGGCATATGGCCAAACCAGCGCGGCCATGGCCATCGTGGCCCCCGTGGCCCCCGTGAAATTCTTACCCTGGTGGTGACAGACAGCATCATCTACAGTTGTGAGAGTGGAGGTGACAATAAGCACAAACGAAAAGTTACACAGGAATGGCATCATATCAACAAATGTTAATATCCTGGAGTGGCGTCCAGCTCTCAATCCAATGGGGTATTCATGGCTGGACTTGGAAAAAAAACTGTTCACCCACAACCTGACAGAGCTTGAGCAAAGATGATAAGGGACAAATTGCAGTGTGCAGATGTGAAAAGGTCATGGAGACTTATCCACACAGATGTGCAAGGTGCCTCTACTAAATTCTGACTTGGAGGGGGTATTTCATATTTTTTTTATCAATTGAGATAACTTTGTAGAGATGTTAAAACATGAAAACGTCCAACTCGGGTGGATAGCTTTTTTGGCATTGTACAGTATATGAAAATGAGGCGTGAACATGAATCAATTTTCACATTGAGAGATTGCATTTATTTGGGTTAGGAAGAAAGGAAATACCTGATGCTTTTTGTTAAAACGCCAATGCCCCCAATGCGCAGGGCGTAAAGGGGGTCAATGAATAGTTTGATGAGTTCAAATTGATGGGAATCATATGCCGTCACGGTCACCAGATGGAAACCCAAATAACAAAATTCAGATGTGGAACAAATACACTGTGGCAATAGAAGCTGTTTACTTGATGTTACAGTTTTTTCCAACACACAAAATCTTTTCATGTCACACGATTTTTGAAACCTCTCACTCAAAGTGCAAAACTACACAGCAAATCTCAAAAACCATAAGCTATTTCTCAGCCTTTCACTCAGTTTTCAATTGCATAAAACACTTTTTTCAAAACATTAAACACAATTCTGTACCTAAGACACAAAAATCTAACAAGAAGTGACTTGCTATCCATTTCTAAACACAACCAATCAAAATGCTACACTTATTTACCAGGGCACACACACACACTCCTCACATGTGCAAACACATTATGTCATAACTGAACACTAACCAATCATTGCTTTAGTATAGGCCTATACAGAGGCCAAAGGTCAGATTACCTGTTTGGAACAATGGATGCCAACAATAGACAGAGAGCAAGAGGAGGAGGAGGGAGAGACAGGGGATAACAACGAGGAGGAGGAGGAGGGAAGAAGAGTAAGAAGGAGAGCCATTTCTGATGAGATCAGGGAGAGAAGCCCATCTTGAGTAGCTTTACAGTGGCGTCCATACTGCATGCAACTATCTAATGACTATTTCAGCATTACAAATCAATCAGGATTTTGTTGTGCACAAAGTGCATACAATTCTGTCCCCCCGCCCACACACAAGCACGCACAAACACTCACAACACACACACACACACACACACACACACACACACACACACACACACACACACACAACACACACACACACACACACACACACACACAAATTCTTTATTCTAAAAAATGATACCTTTGGTTTACATATGTTTATACTTTTTTTTTTTCTTGTTTCATGCTACTGTATACAACACTGGGCTACTCTTACAGACGTAATGTTTTTCCCAATACATATTTTCTGTTTTACTGTAACATTACATTGTTTTTTACAGTGCACTTTTCAACCACTTTCAGCAGACTACTTTCTCTCTAGAACATTGTAGATATAAGACTATGAAAGACAAAAGAGCTTTAGATTTAGAACAACAGTGTGTACATGGTATATCCAAAAATTTACTATTATAAAAAAAGTGTTTGCCATTTGATGCAAATGCTTCATTTTGAGATGTGTTTATGGTATTTTGAAGGAGATGTGAGGCATTTTGCATTTTGTGTGTGCAGTTTTGGGAATTGTGTGTAGAGTTTTGAAAAAAGGAGACATAGTTTTGAAAACGTGTGTAAGCAGTTGGAAAAAACTGTAACTAATGTTCCTTTATTGCCTTTTTCTTGGAAAAACGGTTTGGTTCCATTGAAAGATTTCCACTTTTCGTGGAAGAATTCTCTGCCGAGTTGATGCGATCCATAAGGAATGAACACATGAAGGAGCTTGCTAAATGACTCTATGCTTGGGCGGTTTTAACAACTTCAATCTTATCCCTGTTTGTCTTTTAGAATAAAGTTGTTTCCATGTTTCCAGCAGTTAATAACTTACCTTTGACATGGGAATACCTTGGAACTTTTTCATGTGACTCATCTTGATCAAGGACAGGTCTGCTGCTCATGACACACAAATATCCACGGTTTAAATTATCTCCCTGACATTGAGGCTTTTACATCACAAGTTTCCAAAATATGTCAGTGAGGAATTTACATTTGCTTTGTTAAAGTTCACTTCATTTAAAAAAATAAAAAATACAATCTAATACAATAAGATCTAATAATGTTGAACAATTACTCACCTGTAGGTCAATACTGACTGTGTCCAGTGTGCTGATCAATACTTGTTGTTTCCTTCTGCTTATGCCCTTTATCTTTAATGTCTCACAGTAACACAGATCCTTCCTGCGTCTTTCTCCAGCTTAGAGTCCCAACAGAAAGTTTTAGATCAGAGTTATAAATGTTCTTATACAGTGACGGCGTGCAGCCTACATGCTAGCTATTTCCACAGTGCGGTGACAGAAGTGCCACTGCCCTACTAATAGCGTCGAGAAGCCAGAAGAGCATAATGGATAGTTCGGAAGCCTTTTCAGTTAATTGAGATCAGTATGAGGCTTCAGGTCAACCTTTACCAATACCAGGAGGCCCCATAGGAGTTGTGTGTGCCACCTGGCTATTGAGCTGCTAACCCTAAAATTGTTTGATTTCAATTACATTTTATTTTTAATGTCAAAGCATAACCGACGTTGTCTCAGGACACTTTAAGGATAGAGTAGGTCTAGACCACGCTATAATTTACAAAGACCCAACAATTCCCCCCAAATGCATGCATTTAGTGCGACAGTGGTGAGGAAATATTGCCTTTTAACAGGCAGAATCTGTCTCTTGATTGGGCGGCCATTTGTCGCAACAGGTTGGTTTTTAGTTTTGTGGTGCAGTGTTATATTATAGAAGCTGTTTTCCATCCAGAAAAGATCAAAACTATGGAAAACAAACATAACCACTAAAAAAACTTGACATTTTGGGAAACACCCTTATTAGCTTTCCTATTTAAGCCGCATACACATGATCAGCGGTAAAACCGCTCTGCGCTGGCCATTCCGTTGTTTTCCTATGGGGGAGAGCGATGCCGCCCAACTAGGGGGAGCGCTACCCTAGGCGTCGCGCACTGCTCGGAAATGCTGCCGAGCGCTGCGCTCAGAGTTCAAATTATTTCAACTTTGACCTCGTTGCCGCTTACCTTTCAAGGCACAACCAATTCCAAACGCAACAATGACCTGCGCTGTGCTTTGCCTCTCTGCTCTGTGCCCTACCTTGCGATTTTACCGCGGATCATGTGCAGGCGGCTTTAGAGTTGGACGAGAAGATTGATACAACTCATTCCTTTAATGCTAAATAAGAAGCTACATAAGAAGAAACCAGTTAGCTTAGCGTAGCCATTAAAACTCGATAATAAGTGTGAATAGAACAAACATAATATAAGATGTTTATTAGTGAGCTTTGGAGGTGCTATAAGGCAGCTTTGGTTGAGCTAGGCTAGCGGTTTCCCCATTTCCAGTCTGTATGTTAATCTAAGCTAACCGGCTACTGGTTGTAGCTTCATATTTAGCGTGAAGACATGCAAGTGCTATCAATCTTCTTATTTAGGTTTTGTTTTCAAAGCCTTCATTTTGGTTATTTTATGTGCAGAGTTGACTAAAGTTACAGTAGCTTAGAGCTAGGCAATATATCGATATTATATCGATATCGTGATATGATACTAGATATCGTCTTAGATTTTGGATATCTATGATAGTCTTACCAGACTGTTCTAGCTGTTCTATTATTTGTCTTTACCCACTTCATTATATCCACATTACTGATGATTATTTATCAAAAATCTCATTGTGTAAATATTTTGTGAAAGCACCAATAGACAACCCTACAATATCGTTGCTGTATCGACATCGAGGTATTTGTTCAAAAATATCGTGATATTTGATTTTCTCCATATCGCCCAGCCCTACAGTAGAAATATTCAGCTTCAGCTTTATTCCCCTCTGGGATCAATAGAGTTCATTGTGTCCTCTTATTTAAATTAATAGCACTTTCAGCAGGCTGCTAATAAGGAGCCTGACAGTCACATCAACTGCTGGTAATGAATGAACAGTAGATGTTCAGAGTGTTCCAGTGAACTCACTCTGTCAGAGCATTGACACATTAATGAAAAAAACACGTATGGGAGCTGTTACAGTGCTGCTGGATCAGATCAGTTCACCAGGCCTGACCAAGAGGAGTCAGAGTACAGTGAACCCTCTGACTGGGTTGACATGTAGTTTCCTATCCGTTTAGTTATACAGTACAGGCCAAAAGTTTGGACACACCTTTTCATTCAATGTGTTTCATGACTATTTACATTGTAGATTATCACTGAAGGCATCAAAACTATGAATGAACACATATGGAATTATGTACTTAACAAAAAAGTGTGAAATAACTGAAAACATGTCTTATATTTTAGATTCCTCAAAGTAGCCACCCTTTGCTTTTTTTGATAACTCTGCAAACCCTTGGTGTTCTCTCAATGAGCTTCATGAGGTAGTCACCTGAAATGGTTCTCACTTCACAGGCGTGCTTTGTCAGGGTTAATTAGTGGAATTTTTTCCCTTATTAATAAAAAAGCAAAGGGTGGCTACTTTGAAGAATCTAAAATATAAGACATGTTTTCAGTTATTTCACACTTTTTTGTACATAAGTACATAATTCCATATGTGTCCATTCATAGTTTTGATGCCTTCAGTGAGAATCTACAATGTAAATAGTCATGAAAATAAAAAGGAAACGCATTGAATGAGAAGGTGTGTCCAAACTTTTGGCCTGTACTGTATATTCTATACAGTTCATGATGACGAGAAGACCTTATCTATTTGACTGGATTACGTCATAAAACAATGTTTCATAATTTAGGAATTACACTTTAGATCATACATTAAAAACCCTGTTTGGTAACACTGTTTTTCCTTTAACACAGAAAGATTGCATATATGCAAAATACAAAATGTATAAAACAATACAGATTTCATTATATTAAATTCCATTATAAAATAACAGTAATAATAAAACCTTTTTTAGTTATTTAGGTTAAATCAAATGGAGTATAGTGTACAGTACAGTGATATTAAGTTAACTGCAGAGTGCATACAGTATGATTTCTTGTATAAACTTAATTATATACGGTATATTGTTTTATATTAACATTCAGCTTGATTAACTAAATAAAGGGCCAAAAAACTGTAACGTCCCATATAACAACGTCATTATTTTTTTAGACCATTACCTATGTTTTATTCAATGCAAATCATTTTACAATAATATTAACAGAACTGCATTAGTCTATCAGTTGCACAGTGGTTTTTAAAAAACAACAATTTTTTATTCATACTTCTCGTGGAGCACAGTTTTAAAAAAAAAAAAAAAAAAAAAAAAAAAAAAAGAATCCTAAATTACTGGTGTGTGGTGTTATGCTACCTGCTGTGGCAAAATACAAAAAGGAGTTAGTTCATGGGTCACTATGTTCCAGGGGTTCAGCTCCAGACCAGCGCCAGTGATGCGGTTAACAAAAGGTGGTGTTGTTGGAGGAAGTGAGAGCAGAGTGTGAATAGGAAAACCCAGTATAAAGTAGACTGTGAAGGTGGGATGTTATGTCCAGTGTTTGTTCTTTATTAGGTGCAACATGTTCAGCCTCCCACTGTAGAATGATGTATGTTAATCTCACGGTAGCTATACGTAGATTTGGAACAAACGCCTAATGAGAAATCGCAGAACTCTGGCAGGCCTGGGAACCATATGTGTAATGTCCTCTTTAGTGCTAGTGTGTGTACATGTGAGCCCTAAACACACGTTGCTTAAATTAAAGCCATACTGTGACATTCAAAACATGGTCAACACATTTGGTTAGTAAATCAAAGATGTTAAGATGTTGCAGTACTTTAACGGTCAAACATGCGTGATGATCTGAATTCGTTTGAACGGTTCATTATGTACAGTAGAAGTCTGCAGTTTCCTAAACATCCTAAATGCATCAAGTTTGACAACATAAGGATACAATGAGTAGGAAATTATAAATGTTAAAGTACATCTTAGAAGTCTAAAACCACAAAGGACACTTATGGCGTCCACATGTTTTCAAAAACACAGACAGGAAGACACTTTCTGACTATGCCACATCACTTCACACAACCTACAGCACCTTCAGAGCGAGCAACAAGCTGTGATCTTTGACCTTTTGGTCCCTGAACATCCTCGACACTCTTGACATTACATGTGATGTTTTTTTTTGTTTTTTTTTAATCGGAGTGATCCATTAGAGGTTGTATTCTAGACGCATCTTGACATTATACTTCACGTCGCACAAAATATGGTGTTAAGCCCCATATATGGCTTTTGTGTTCCGTCACTGTCATTGCCACCCCATTAGTGGACTCATGCCACTGTAATCCATTTGTATTAACACAGCTCTTCACATCTGAAGGTCTTATCTGGTCATGTTGGGAAAATTGCATAGAATATAGTGATACTTCTGTTTTGGCCTTGCCTATAAAAGTAGGTTAGTTAAAATGTAGTCTGAGTAACTGTTGCTAACTTTAATTTTTAAAAGTGGACGTACACACTAGTAGAACAATATCCTCAACTTGACCCCTTATGTTAATTATGCCGAGGTACATTAATGCTGACCATAATAATCCATAAGGACATGATCCTTAATTCGATTTAATTGTCGTGCATTTGTACTCTTCCCTAATACTGCGGCTTTATCTCTTTTTTTTTTTATTCTGTTACATTCTCACAAAATGTGATTTTTGTTCTTTACTCTGTAACGGATGTGACTTGAAATGTAGCAAAGTACAGTACTTGTGATAACATCTCTGAGGGTAAGTGAAGCCATCCCGCAAAGGGAACTCTTTTGAGAGCTCAGCTCTCTCTTTAGCAATTCGCTGAATTCAGTTAATAATTGACTATTTTGTTCACTGTGGGTGGCTTTAGACAGTGCTAGACAAGACTGTCTGGTACTGATGTGCTAGGAAAGAAAAATGTAGACATCTTCTCTGACATCTGCTCTTACCATAGAGGGAGGAAGCAAACCTGTATGGCAATATAGAAGACAGCAGCCAAAAATCAACTGTGTTAAAATGAGCAGGACTTGGTTCTTAAAGGTTCCCTGCCATACAAAACCATTTTTACTTGCATTTTTTTTAAATATGTTAGGTCCATATGTGTTTGTGTTATGTTGTGAATGTGAAAATGAACTGCTTCCTCCTCTGTCAGCTCTAGCCACTGAAAAGGAATAAGCAGAGAAATCAGGCCAATTACAAAAGCTGGTCAGTCTGACATTATATTGCCTGAGCTCATTACTATTCATTAGCTCGCCCAGTTGGGCTGGGTAAAGGATTCTGACAGCCAGGCTCTCATTGGCTAGCCAATCAGATTCAAACAGCTCAGCTTGTTGAATATTAATGAGAACTGGCACAAATCGAGCTGATTCTTCCTGCAGGCTTTCTATACTACGCTAGAATGGCTTGAAACAAGGTAAACAATGCATTTTTTCCACAAAAAATGTTAGAGTCCATGGTAGAACTTCAGACATTACCACAAAGTATGAAATATGTGTGGCAGGGCACCTTTTAAAGTCAGATTCAAATTGGATTCAGATATTTTTTTTTCCAGAGGTCTCTGACCCTTCCTGGCACATCGTAATTTTTGTATCATCCTAGGTAGGCACAAGAACGTAGGTGCTGAAGAAACTGAAACCTAAAAATTTAACCCAGATTTGACAACTTCCCCAAATGTTTCAAGAATCACACACACAGAATTTGAAGTTCTGTCAGTTTTTCTGTGACAACCCCGCGCAGCTGCAGAGAACTTTTGACAGCTGTGTTTATAGATCACACGAAAAGCATTGTCAAGCCTCACTAAGTGCACAGGTCGGCTAAAGTGACCCAAGAGCAAAGTACATCACAGTTGTGGCACGATGCCTGCGTGACATCCTATCCTTTTTTTTTTTTTTTTTTTATTCCAAAGATCTAATTTGTTGGGGAAATCAGATGTGGCTGTGGGCTGCTGTGTGGTGACCTGGAGTGACTCTGTGAAGGCTCTCGTCATGAAGGATTCCTAACACGCCTCGTGTCTTAATGCCTGATCCCTCTGTCATGAAGTTGTGTACCACATGAGGCTTAACTCCTCCTCAGTACCCATTGTCCAGCACAGTTCTAGGCCTCAGGGGACTCAGCTCCACCCGCGGGACACTCATTGAAGTGCAGATGTACGTATGTGTTAGGGTGTGTGAGCCCACATATAGGGACCGTCGGGGTCTTCAACTTCTTTCTTTGTCTTTTTAAGGTGTGTACATGAATGTGAGTGTGTGTGTGTGTGTGTGTGTTTGTGGGTGCAGATCCTGTTATGTTATGTTATATAGGAGACAGAGTAGTAGTAGTGTTGTGAACGTTGTTGGCGGTGACACTGTTTGGACAGTCCCCTGACCTCAATCTCTCTTTTCGGCGACCAGTGTGTGTGTGCATATTTGGATATGGTTGTACGTATGCTGAATGCACAAGGCTGTGTTGAAAATCAGCCCAATCCCTACAGAAAAACACCTGGGTTTACACCAAGCATGCGTGAATATGTTATTATTTTTTTTTTTTTGTTCAAGACATTTCATTACATTCAGAGAGTATGATTTGGACTCCAAGAGTTACGACTGCACAAAAATATTCCAACATGAGGTAGAAACTCAAGACTAAACACACCTGAACATGTCTAATTTGCCCGCCAGCTAAATAATTTCTTCAGGTTATGATCTTACTGTACTTCAGATGGGCATGACACATATGGCAAAGTTTTAGGAGGAATACCTCTGGCAACTAGCTTGGCTCTAATAAAAAAAAAAAAAATGTTATTAGTCTGGAATCTCTTTATTACATTCAATTTATCGCACCGTTGTGACGAAAAGAGAGCTGAGCCAGAAGGCAAAGCTCTCGATCTACCGGTCAGTTTTCGTTCCCACCCTCACCTATGGTCATGAAGGCTGGGTCATGACCGAAAGAACGAGATCCAGGGTACAAGCGGTCGAAATGGGTTTCCTCAGGAGGGTGGCTGGCGTCTCCCTTAGAGATAGGGTGAAAAGCTCAGTCATCCGTGAGGAGCTCGGAGTAGAGCCTCTGCTCCTTTTGCGTTGAAAAGAGCCATTTGAGGTGGTTCGGGCATCTGGTAAGGCGCCCCCTGGGCGCCTCCCTATGGAGGTGTTGCAGGCATGTCCAGCTGGGAGGAGGCCTCGAGGAAGATCCAGGACTAGGTGGAGGGGCGTCCAGCTGGGAGGAGGCCTCGGGGAAGACCCAGGACTAGGTGGAGGGATTATATCTCCAACCTGGCCTGGGAACGCATCGGGATCCCCCAGTCAGAGCTGGTTAATGTGGCTCGGGAAAGGGAAGTTTGGGGTCCCCTGCTGGAGCTGCTCCTCCCGCGACCTGACACCGGATAAGCGGACTAAGGTGGATGGAATCTCTTTCCCTTTTTCATTTCCAAGGGGCATTATCAAGGGTGTGGACCAAAATGTCTCTGCACGCAATTGAACAGACTTACAACCAATCAGGGCATGGAAATACAACCTACAACCAATCAGAGCAACGTAGTGACGTAGCTCTGAATGATACATGCAAGTTATGGTGGTGCTTGGTCCATTTTAAAACAGGAAAAAAATATCCGCCGGGTCCCAAATTTCCTTAAATCACAGCCAACACTAAAATGTGTTTCTAAAATCTGATTTGTCTGGGGGCAGACATATCAAAGGAAACATTAGCAAAGGAAACCTTAGCTGGCAGATTTGTCTTCTTCCATGCTATCTGGCAACAGCAACCCCACTACAACTTAGGTAAATGGAATTTTGTTTGTAATACATAATCGATAAATTACATTTTAACAAGTCTGAGTCTACAGCCACGCTAGCTGCTCTGTGAGGCTTTACTTATATATAGCATCGCTTGGAGCAGAATGCAGTGTTGTGTAACACCTACTAAAAATGGATAAGTTGAAACAGGTTGTGTCTAGGGTGTGAAGGGTCTGCAGTGATGTTACAAACAGGCGTATAATCCTGGGGAGTCGGGACTAGGGCTGCACAATTATTCGCAATTTTCTTGAAATCGCAATATGGACTAGTGCAATATCCAAATTGCAGGGGGGAGGGGCAATATTTGTTAAAGGCAAAGTATGTGTCAAACCATTCTGAATTAAGTATTGTGTTGCTGCTGAGACTTCCAGGCCTACAAATCGTATCCTACAGACTAAAGACAAAAATCTTTGTTTGGTACACATCATGGACTGTATATTAACAGTCTATGGTACACATCCTCGCATAAATCACAATATAATCATTTACATTTTTTTTATGTTTTATATTTTGAATGTAGATGAGAATAATGATACAAAAATGATCATTCCCTCCAATATCGTAAATCATTTTGTAATCGCAATATCAGTCGAAATAATCACATTTAGATATTTTCCTCATATGGTGCAGCCCTAGAGAAGATTGTAGCATTGTAGATTGTAGAGTGTTTGAAGCAGGAGGGGACTTCACACAGCTCCAGTCTACCGGAGCAACATTATTGTATATTTGGACAGAATGTTTAGTATAAGTGATTAGACCTAGCCATATTGTCTTTGCAAATACTACAGTGTCGTTGAAGTTGCTTCAGTTTAGGCTTGTAAAGCTTAGCTTTTAGTGTTGTCCTAACCTAACTTTGGCCAAGAAAAATCAAAAACTGAGTTCTTAGTTAACTTTATATCACTAGCCTGTTATGTTTGCATGAAATCCACGTTTCATACGGTATTGACTGTGTTTAGAATATGGACTGCTCTGCTTATGTCTTCTCAAGTATCACCCCGGTGGATGCTTATGCGTTTATTATATAATAAAAATTGCTTGTTGTTATTGGCAAACTTGTAAAAGTATAAAAGCAAGAAGGAATGCTTGTTTTATGAGTTGTTATGACAAAGTAGTGGCCATAGTGAGTGAAAATGTGATCTGAGATGGACATTGCAAAATGTGTTGTGGAATGCATCTGGAACGGTTCATTAGCCATGGTGGATGTTCTGTCAAGCTGAATGGTCGCAGACACAGGTTTTATTCTGGCTCAAACACTGAAATAGAACTCCTTCTGTGAGAGAGAGGACACTGGCTATATCCTGGAATGTATTGGTAAGAAATGTTATGCTTTTGTGGAACCATTGCAACTTTTCCCAGCATAATTCGTTGATCTGAGACCACACTCTGGACCTGTAACACCTGGACTGTTTTATTGCTGTTGCCGTGTCTCTGCTCCATTGGTGTTCAATACTTATAACGGTCGGCTCGTTGTCTAAATGCTATTCAGATTGTTTTTACATTCATACGCTTAGGCTGTGCGCAAAAACACTTAGGCGCTACGCCTAAGCCATAAAATGGCAGGGAAAACCCTGCAATATTAGACACTGTTAAGTGTTCGCACAATACAGTAATGTGACCAATTGTTTTAGCAGTGTATCGGCGTGTGTACTTCGTCCACAGCAATCTCCCACCAATCTGTCCTAAAATGTCCCAGTTAGAGAGTAAATGCCCAAACCTATTCTTTGTAAATCTTTATAATCATTCCCTGAAAGAACCAAGCAGGCCTGCCTCGTTGCACGATCCAAATGTTCTTCAAAACTGGCCATTTTCAGGGTGTAGCTTGCTAGCTCGAAGTTTGTGGTTGTTTCCCGAATGAAGGGATTTTGATAAGGCAACACACAGAGGGACCTATCCTGGAAATATACTTCCGTTGATCCAGACTATTTCAACGGTAACCTGGTTACTCTGGATACTCTGGATGGATCTCCAGACCTTTTTTGGAACTCCTTTCTACCAAAGAAATGGTTCCCATTTAAAAATGGACGTTGTGTTCCATGGAATATCCAGAGTTCCAGACTTTCTCTGTAAAAAGATTTGTTGATTATATAAAGCTCAACCAATGTAGTTAGTGTAAATGCTTTCGAAAAAATTGTTTGACCAAAATATAAATCTTTCACTTGCGTGTAAGCGGAAGAATATACATTTTATTTAAGTTTGGTCTGGTAGCCAGGTTCGGTGATTAATGACCATCCCTCTGTGAACCACAGTGAAATTAATGATATTTCTCATGGTGATCCATCTGTCTTAGAGACCGGACTTGCCATTTTTTGTTACTTAGGAAGATAAACATGAGGTTTTATGAGCATAACTGGGGCACTCAAGCTGTGAGAGAAACCGACGAGGTATTATTTAGAGTGACCGGGTTCTGACTCCACTTCAACAGGGACTAAAATAACATTATGTCAGAGAGTTATGGGAACAGGAGTGCTGTGGAGAGGATCTCCGTGTCTTCGTTGAGGCTGAGCGCTCACATTTCCGTCTTACACCCTTGTCCTCTCTTAGACATAGGAAACAGACTAGTCATGTAGGACGTGCCGCACTGCAAAAAAACCTCAAGCTTTTTCAGCGCCAAATCCTTATCCCGAGCTGTAAAGATTTTAGAATAACAAGCATACAAAAGGGCTGATTCCATAGAGGGTAAAACATATCATAACACGCTGGAGCAAATATCCCTGTGAAAACAATTTAGTATTTAATTTAATTTTTCAAGGCAATCTGAGATGTTGGAGGAATCAGCACTTTGGCTTTCACAGATATTATGAAATGAATATGAATTCCCTATGTGCCATAAAGTAGCCGCTAATACGGAAGTCCAGCCTGATGTATTAGCCTGCATTTACCCTGTATAAGTGCCTGTCAGACAGTCTGTCTTCTCTTTAGCGTTGCAAACAGTGTTGTCTTTTTGCACATTTGTCATTAAAAATGACTTTTTTACTTCTCTGTGGTCAGGAAACTTCCCAACTTGGCTCATAGCTAATATCATATTTGCCTGCACGAATCTTGCCAGCAGCCTAATCCACCTCAATTCCACTCATGCAAAGTATTAAAATTGTCTTGTAACCCATCATCCAATCGTTTTTCTCTCGTTTGATGAACTGCGCTGAGGACGGTTGTACTTTCTCTGCTAACTGATGAAAAAGCAGAACGTGGTCCTGTACTGGAGGAGTTTGTTCAGTGGTGCAAAGACTCTCACATAACCCATACCACTAACAAAACAAAGGAAATGCATGTTGATTTCAGAAAACAAAGCCTAGGGTAGAATCACTTTACTGATTTTGAATCACTTCGTTCAGCTCAGTTCAAAGATTCCAACCCACTGACTAGGCACATGCCTACACTACTGCACAAAGAACCTTCTTTGTGCATTAGCACGCTAACATCGGCTAATTAGGACTAAAAACAAAGAACAGCTGAGGTGAATGTCATTAGTTTTGTATTGGTATTTTTATTGAAATTCTTTGACTCGATGATGGCGCTAAATGAAAAGTTTAGGAATCCCTGAAATCATTCTTTTCCCTACAATGATTCACCTAAATATTTTCTGTTTATACGGTACCGCTGAGAATAAATGACTGACATGTGATGTGCATTCTCTTAGAAAACAATACATTTTTTAGAAATGTCTCATGATTTATTGTCTCTAGAAGTGTATTATTCAACTTTTCATGTTTCAGGGGGGGCTGGTTCCACCCCGTGCTCCCGTTCTTGCCCCGCTCCTGACTTTCCATCCAAAATGTTGTGCTATATGCAATTTTTTTATTTTTATTTATTGCTGTACTTTATCTGTAATTATTCTATGTACTGTACTTGTATAAGCACTGCAGGTTGATGCAGCATAGTAAAGTGGCTGCATGTTGTGGTGTCATGTGAGCTGTCACCGCTGTTGGCTGTCTATCACGTTTGGACTATATTTATGACTTGACGAGGAGGAATGAGCTGCGAGGAAATGAGGACAAACCACTTCATCAATTCCAATTATATGACAATATTGAAATTGGCTATTTTTCTCCCATAAAGAAGAAAGTCATCTGATGTCAGGAATATAAACTATGCTCATAATTTCCACAGATTTTATTCTATTTAAATAGAAACCGAAAAATAATAATAATAATAATAATAATAAAAGGAATATCAGCATCATTAAAACTTGCAAGTGAGTTTCAAACAATAAAACCTAGTGATGCATTTCTTAAAACACGTGTGACATAAACGCTGTGAGTAAAAGCGTTGCTGCTTGTCTGAGAGCAGCGTTCTTTTAAGTTTCAGTTGCATGATTCACCAGGAAAAAAAAGAAGCTATTTATTCCCTGGAAATATGGCTGCTGCGTGTTTGCATTCAGAATGGGGATTTTACTGCCATTCCTTCTCTGTTGTTCTTATCCCTTCTGTGGAGTTTAGATATTGAATACAACAATGGACAAAAGCATACTAACACACGGCTAACTAGCACCAGCAAGACCACAAAGAAACAAGAGGGCTGTGGAACGGATAATAAAAAGTGGCAGTCCTCCCTGGAACTCTTTTGGCGCAAAACCTAAGAGTAAATCATTTTCCTGGGAAATGGGAGGACGACTAACGGGCAGAGCACAGCGCCCTGAGATTTGTGATACGACCGGCTGGCCTGCATTATCATCCAGGCAGAGCGCCTCTTCAACCCCTGTACTTAGCAGGACACAGTCGTGGACAGCTGCAAAAGGGAAAATCAGCAACAAAATGCCTCCCCAACAACTGAATGTGCAGGTGAAGAACAGATTTGCTCCACTGCTGCAGGACCCTGGACATGACCTGGATTACGTCTCATCGTCACACAGCAGGGTAAGGACTGAGAGCAATTCTAAAAGTAAAAAGCTACAGGGAAAGCTAATGACTGGGCCCCAAACTCTGATTGTGGGTGACTCTGCTGTGAAAGATATAAAAAGCAGTAAAAACACCAAAATACCAAAGATATGGTGTCTGACTTGGCCCAAAGAATCCAGGATATCATAGCAGCACACCCAACTGTGAAGAACATTATACTGCATATAGGGTCAAATGATGTTGTAAAGCAAGAGTCTGAAGTGCTGAATCGTGACTTTATGAATCTGCTGAACACAGTCAGCTCCCTAAATGCAAAGGTGTTTATCAGTGGCCCTATACCACCAGTCAGAGGAGGAGCTGAGAGATTCGGCAGACTGTTGGCACTGAACAAATGGCTTTCAACTGCATGTACCAACAACCATTCTCTGCAGTTCATTGACAATTTTAACATTTTCTGCAGACATCTTTTTAAAGCAGATGGACTATTCCTTAACAAGCCAGGAGTAAAGCTGTTCACCTCTAGCCTACTTTACTTTCTGCGCCACACATGTGCTCCCTTGGCCAAGGACACAAGACAAGATGAACCAAAACAAGAGGAAAGCCACAATGTGCGGCAGTGAGCCACCACAGCCCCCACCTGAGCAAAGATTTGACCATGGGAGACCAAAGAGCAGAGATGAGAAATCTCAACACCCCTTCCTCACCCGTCCAACACTCCTCAAACCCCTTGGACAACCACGACAGCTTTGAGGACCTCTTTAAGTATACGTAGCTCTCCCCTCTTTCCCCCATCCCCATGTTGGAGTTCACTGACCAGATGAAGCAGCTGGTAAATGCTGGAACCAAGTATGCCCCCCTTCCTTCTCCCATCGTAAAATGCCAAGCACCTCTGCCCCCTCAAGGACGGCAGTTAACTCCTTCTCCCCAAACTGATAAGGATACTTGTGTGCAAAAGGCAACAAGCATTAACTGATATGGGCCGGGTCCAGGCTGCATGCATAGTAGCACTCATGACTCTTTCCAAGACAAGCCTGGGCCCTGTGTATTAGATTCTTCCACAATTTATGTTGTGATAGGTAATAGAAAAAGAATGGCGAATAAGCACGTGACTGCAAACTTTGCAAATTTAGCATCCATTCCTCGTCAGCCACAGTCTGTCCCAAAAAATGAAAACGCACTAACACTAGCCCTACTAAACGTTAGGTCTTTGGCGGGAAAGTCATTTTTAATCAATGATTTTATTATCAAGCACAATCTTGATTTTATGTTTTTAACTGAAACCTGCTTGGACCATAATAAAAGTGCTGCTGTTCTCATTGAGTCAGCCCCCCCGAACTTAAGTTTTATGAGTGAGAATAGAGTGAATAAGAAAGGAGGTGGAGTCGCCATTTTGTTTAATGACTCATTCCAATGTACGCAATTATCTTACGGAAATTTTGCTTCTTTTGAATATGTGGCTCTTCAGTTAAGATCCTCCCCTCAAGCTCTACTTCTAAATATCTACAGGCCACCTAAATACTGTGCATCCTTCTTTGATGACTTTACTGAACTGCTGTCTATAATCTGTATTAACTTTGACCGTGTAATTATTGCTGGTGATTTTAACATTCATGTTGACAACCCCCAGGACCGAGGGACCAAAGAACTGTGTTGTGTTTTTGAGAGCTATGGACTGACTCAGCATGTGACACAGCCTACGCACAATAAGGGGCACACTCTGGACTTGATTATCTCCAAGGGTCTGAACATTTCCAAGGTTGTGGTGACTGATGTTGCTCTCTCTGATCATTCCTGTGTTTTCTTTACGGACATCTATCTCAAATGTGCCCAAAAGTGTTCAAACAAAGTTAATCAGAAAACAGTATATCACTGAAAACACCAGTGAATCATTCATTCAGCTTTTCTCCTCTACACCCACCCTCACTGGGGCATCAGTCACTGAGCTTGTAGATAATTTCAACTGTAAAATTACGAACGTTATTGATGCTATTGCTCCCACTAAGGTCAAAGCTGTCTCTGGTAAGAAAAGTTATAGTTGTGAGAACAGAAAAAAGAGTGTCGAAAAGCTGAACGCAGTTTGCGAAAATCTAATCTCCAGGTCCATTATAACACTTATAAAGAGAGACTTTGCATTTATAATCTGGAACTAAGAAATGCAAGGCGGTCCTTTTTCTCTGACATTATTGCCAGAAACAATAATAATTCACGTGCTTTGTTTGCTACTGTTGATAGATTAACTAACCTTCCAGTACCAGTAGCATCTGAACTGTTGTCTACCAAGGCTTGCAATGACTTTGCCTCCTTCTTCACAGACAAAATTCAGAAAATTAGACAAACAGTCAGTGCTTCCATATCAAGTACACGATATGTGTTGTCACAGTGTGCACGCAAAACAAATTCCAACATGACACAATTTCATACGATCAACCTTAAAAACCTGGAGGACATTATACAACATCTGAAAACCTCCTCCTGTTACCTTGATATTCTACCAACGGGTGTTTTCAAAAATGTTTCGAATTGTTTGGCTTCTGATCTTCTACAGATTGTAAACACATCTCTGCTCTCAGGTATCTTCCCACAGGCCCTGAAAACTGCAGTCATCAAGCCACTCCTAAAAAAGAACAATCTAGACACGACACTAATGAGCAACTATAGGCCAATATCAAACCTTCCATTTTTAAGTAAAATCATAGAAAAAGTGGTTTTCGACCACACCACAGCACTGAGACGGCTCTTGTTAAAGTCTTTAATGACATCCACTTAAACACAGATAGTGGCAAAATTTCAGTCTTCTGCATTTGATACGGTAGACCATGAAATATTGCTTGACCGATTGGAAAACTGGGTTGGTCTTTCTGGCTCAGTACTAAAGTGGTTTGAATCCTATTTAAAGAATAGGGACTACTTTGTGTCTATAGGTAATTATACATCTGAGCATACAAATATGACGTGCGGAGTTCCCCAAGGCTCAGTTCTGGGGCCTCTTCTGTTCAACATCTACATGCTTCCACTGGCTCAGATTATGGAAAACAACAAAATAAGTTACCATAGTTATGCGGATGACACACAAATTTACATAACCTTTTCGCCAGGGAACTATAGCCCAATACAACAATTAAATATGTGCATTGAACAGATTAATGATTGGATGTGCCAGAACTTTCTTAAATTAAATGAAGAAAAAACGGAGGTGGTTGTTTTTGGAGCAAAAGAGGAACGATTGAAAGTCAGCGCTCAGCTTCAAACGACATTGTTGAAAACAACAGACAAAGCCAGAAATCTTGGTGTAGTCATGGACTCAGACCTGAATTTTAAAAGCCACATTAACATAATAAAAAAATCAGCCTATTATCACCTTAAAAATATATCAAGGGTTAAAGGACTTATGTCTCAGCAGGATCTGGAAATACTTGTCCATGCTTTTATCTTCAGTAGACTTGACTACTGTAACGGAGTCTTTACAGGTCTCCCCAAAAAATCAATCAGACAGCTGCAGCTGATTCAGAACGCTGCTGCTCGAGTCCTCACTAAGACCAAGAAAGTGGATCACTCCAGTACTGAAGTCTTTACACTGGCTTCCAGTGCCTCAAAGAATTGATTTCAAAATACTTTTACTGGTTTATAAATCACTAAACGGTTTAGGGCCAAAATACATTTCTGATCTGCTACTACATTATGACCCACCCAGACCTCTCAGGTCGTCTGGGACAGGTCTACTTGTTGTCCCCAGAGTCGGAACTAAACAGGGGGAAGCAGCGTTCAGTTTTTATGCTCCACATATTTGGAACAAACTCCCAGAAACCTGTAGGTCCGCTCCAACTCTCAGTTCTTTTAAATCTAAGCTAAAGACCTATCTTTTTGATGTTGCTTTTCTTTAAATAATCTATTTTATTAACTTTAATTTCTTATACTGCACTGTAACTTTTATTCTTATACTGCACTATCAATTTTATTATTGTCTTTTAATGTTTTTAATTTGTTTATTAATGTTTTTAAATTGTTTTTAATTGTTTTCTTACTGCTCTTTAATGTTTTATGTAAAGCACTTTGAATTGCCCTGTTGCTGAAATGTGCTATACAAATAAAGCTGCCTTGCCTTGCCTTGCCTTACAACCGATCATTTTCAAAAGCTCCTACTCTATCAGACATGGGTGGGTCATTTTACATTTCGAAATGTGGATTCAGCCACATAGCCCGGTCAGGCCCTGCAGTGTGAGCTGAACCCACCTTGAACTTTTTGCCAGAGCAAAACAAAAGCATACAATCTGCATGCTCAAGTCATTTCAAACCATAATATGACCCTGGCCTTCAACGCATACAAGGATTTGGACAGGTGTGAATCCCCAACCAGCAGACTACTCAAACAAACTAGGGCCAGTTTTACTGAACAAAAAACATCACAAACAACCTTAACTAAAATAGAAACTTGTCATATTAATTTGATTCGCAGGAAATTCTAAAGTGCTCGGGGGCAAAAAAACAAATGGTTGAAGAGGGGAACACACAAAGACTCTTTTGAATGTGTTTTTTTAAGTTTTGGCACATTTGGTCTTAGAGACATGTTTGCTTAGATAAAGCAGTAGACATCCATTCATCGCACTGGAGTCGGATCTGGTGGCGTGACTGGTTCTTAGGCGCCAAACAGTACTGGGGTAACTGGGCAAAAGAGATGACTGCTTGCTCTGTGGATTAAACTGTAGTTTAAAAATGTGTTAGATGCCCTTTGAAAAAGGGATCTAGAGAGGCATAGTGGGAGACCACGGTGGGAAATCTGTAGGAAGAAAAGTTAAAGTGCTCATATTATTATGCTTTTTCCCTTTCCTTTATTGTGTTATATATTTTTTGTGCATGTTATAGGTTTACAAAGTGAAAAAGCCCAAAGTCCTCCCCAAAGGGACTTACCATCTCCAACAGAAAACACTGTTCACAAACTGCTCCAAACAGCTCTATTGTAGTCCAGCCTTTACTTCAGAGACAAACGTGCGTCACTTTGTAACACACGTTATAATGCTCGCCTAGCTGCTAGCGTGGCACTCCCTCATACTCTGCTTCTGACTGGCTAGTAGTCCTTACCTAGCTACTGCTCATGTGCGACTCCCAACAAAGATGGAACAGAAGTGAGATGCCTCACTCTGTAGCTAAAACACACAGGGTGAAAAGAGGAGCAAGTACAACAAACATATGGGGGCCTATTTTAACGATCTGAAACGCAAGTATGAAACGCCAAACGCAAGTAGCTTTGTGGGCGGATCTCGGCGCTGTTGCTATTATACCGGCGGGATAAATGACTCTTGCGCCCGACGCAAATCTAAAATGGGTTGGTCTGAAGTAGCTAGGTGTGGTTTGGGCGTAACGTGAAAATAACCAATCAGAGCGTCATCTCACATTCCCTTTAAGAGCAGGCGCGCTTGTTCCATGGCGGACTGCTATTATGACGGCGGATTTGCCCGGCGCAGGCCAGCGGGAGCTGTCCGGGATGCGGCAAAGTAATAAATGCCTGTCTTGACCGGGTGGTGATGTTGCTGCAGCCTCTCGGGTGCATCTCCTCAAGTAGAGAGGATTGCTGCAGCCATGGAGCGTGGGCCTCCAAACGCACCACCTGCACCTGTTGTGCCCCTTCCTCCTCCCCCCACTCCATCTCCGTCGCGATGCGCTCCACCAGGAGCGCATCGCGCATTACTCCCGGACCAGATTCCGCCGGAGTGTCCAATCCCACCGTAGTTCAACATCACGTCTCCTTAAGTCCTCTAATATTTCCTAATTTATGTCATCAACATATCCATGATTCATGGAAATGTTGTGTAAAACACAACAAGCCACAAAGAATGCTGCGACTTTTTGAGGATTGTACTGTAAAGTGCCTCCTGATCTATCCAAACACCTGAAGGGCATTTTCAGTAATATTTTTCTTTGTAATTATGTATGATTTTCAAAAATGGGAACTGCTGTCAATGAGAGAAGTGTATGCGCGTTGTGCACACGCTACATTATGGCCAAGCATTCGTCCCTAAAATAGCATCTGAATAACGCGCTACTGACTTTAGACCAGGTTTTTCCTGGTCAGTGGCGGAATTGTTTTCTGAAACTGCAAAATAGGACCACGTGGAGGCCTTGCCGAACCAGCGCCTTTTCTTCGGCTGAACCGCCCTGGAGCGCAAATACATTCCCTAATTTACCGACGTGCGTCTGTGGAGGGAAAAGTCCGCTGTGCGTCGGGTGCAAAATAGGAATGATACACGCGTCGGTGTACAAAGGCAATTGCGCTGAGTGCAAGATAGGCCCATGGTGTTTAATGAAAATGAAACCATGTAAACCTATTCTGATATAACCTCTAAATACAATTATGAACCTGAAAATTAGCATAATATGAGCATTTTAACCCTCTCTTTGATTTAATGTTGTTTATGGAGAAGGAGAACCAGGAAATGAGTCGGGGGGGAATGCGACACTACCAAGCCACAGCCGGGCAACTTGTAGTTCCATTTTTCGAGAGGTGCACGTCAGGCTATGGCGTACGGTCCGGCGTAGGGTCGGTACCTCCACGTACCTATGTTGGCCTTAAGTCACTAAACAAGCAAACATGTTTCGATCACTGTAGGTCTTCATCAACCGACAACATGGGTGTGTGGCCTCCCTTATTTATAGTGTAGCAGCACAGGCTGTTCTCATGAACCATTCGTACAGATGCGTAGCTACCAAAACTAAAGCACTGTAATTTGTATTTATTCCATGTATTTATTGATGTTTGCACAACATTGACTGCTGCTGTATAAGACCTCTCTGATCCATGTAGGGAGGAGGTCAGGGTGGATGGCTGGGTCATAAAACATAGGGCTTTTAAGCCGGGGAGCGGAGTTTGCGTCCTGGGGAAAACACTTTTAAAAAAACAAACAAGACTTTTACCCAGGAAACACGTGTCCCGGGAGTATTTTAAACCTAACCAAGAGCTTTTTTTTTCTAATCTTGTTGTTTTGGTGCTGAAACTTAGGCTTGACTGGTCTTAAATGTTACGGCCGCTGAAACAACTGCCAGCTCACAGTGCTTTGTGTGTGTGTGTGTGTGTGTGTGTGTGTGTGTGTGTGTGTGTGTGTGTGTGTGTGTGTTCACCTCTCCTCCAATAGAAAACCATTCAACAGGAACAGCACTCCTGATGGACACTGGTTGCTCATCCGTCATCCATAGTGTTACTTATGGATTAAATTATAGTGAAAATAACAGATTCCCTTTTTCCTGGGGACCCCTTGGGTCCCCGTGTACCCCACTTTAAAAACCACTGCTTCAAAAAGCACTATACATTGCTTTACAAAGCAATGCTTTTCGCCCCCGTGTCTCTCTCTTGCTCTCTCTCTCACTCACTCACTCTCACACACACACACACACACACACACACACACACACACACACACACACAGACTCACTTACACACACACCCATAGACCCAGTGGGTGGTCAATGCTGCGTTTATCTCCAGATGTTCACACTGCAGGCCTCAGAGACGGCCTCACATCTCACAAAATTTCACCTGTCAATCACCTCAGTGAAAAGCAGCTTCTCATTTCCTCTACTTCCTCTTTTCTTATCCCCTGATGTGTATGTGTGCTCACCAATAATGGCTCACCCTCTGCAGTGTACACAGGCCTCCTATTGTCACCCAATTAAAAGTCTCCGTGTGGGACGACTTCTCTCAACCACTGCCAATATCAACACTGAACGTACTGTAGCTAAAAATCCCTTAAGACTATGAGAGGTTTTTTTTCCCCCTTCATGATCAAGTATTTGGCAACGCCTCTGTTTTTCTTTTGCCTTCCAATGTCAAGGACCTCTGCCAACACTGAGGCTGTGTGACATGCTGATAGAGTGGAAAGCACATTACAGGATAATTATTGTGTGTACACTTTGTTTTAGAAATATTATTCAAGTTTTGTTTGACACTATAAACACTAATGTGTGGTCGCTTCAGCTTTCTGATTCTGGGACGGCATCAGATATTGATCATTGACTAATTCTTGCTTAAATAGATCAAAATGAGCTGTTTCAAGGGAGAGGGTAAAACAGTGGCAGGAAATGAGACTGTGAATCTGTTGCTGTACAGCGTTGTAAACCCAATTTGTCAATTGACTTGTATCCCCGGCTTGTAACATGCTCCTGTCTGCAGCCTTGAAATGATCCAAATTTAATAAACTTGTTTCTGTTTTGCAGCATTATGGGTGATTTATCTCAAAAAGCATTTAAAGAATGGCTCGGCATATCGGTACACAGGTTTAAATGTATTGCAGAACATACCTTTTTTGGGCAATACTGTGAGTTGGCCCCCATGAGGACCATATTAGGACTCGTGTCTTGAAATACTGAGAGTTTCAAAACATGGCGTTAGTGGATCCCTCAAAGCCGTTGTGTGGAATGTCTGATGTTGAACGAAGCACTTGCTCTGGGTACGACCTGGCCCCCTAAAGTACTGTTTAATCCTCGGAATGTCAGTTCTTTTGGCATGATAGCTGGGTGAAATGTGTTTGACAGGGCTCCTCACGCAACTAATGTCTTTGAATGTTTGTAGGTTTGAAAACCGTAAACTGGTACAAGTGTTTGAACATTAATGGATGATCTCTGTTATTATCTTAAGACCCAAATTCATTAATTGCATGAGCTGTTACGTCTTACCCGCAATGGGAATATACTGTATACCATGCAATGTTTGACATAGGGCCTGTCTGCAAGACAGCCAGTAGAGTATTGCTGAGGCTGATGGGAAGGTCTGGTATTTGGTCATACTATAATATAATAATATTTGGTCAGAAAGCAAGATGTGATGCTAAAGGGAAAAGTAAGGGGATTGCCAAAATCACTAGGATTTATTCTGAAGGAGACATGAATGTATCAAATTCCATGGCAATCCCTGTAGACGTTTTACTCTGAAAACTTTCAAATGCTTTCGCTTAATTTGGAGGAAAAGTCCATGTAGGAAGCTGATGCAAGAAGAACATGTTTAATCATTATAGCTTTGTGGTGTGGTAGCCGTCAACAGACTGACTCATGGGTATTTATTCAGGGAATTTGTAATAAATCACAAACCAACTGACACACGATGAATATGGGGCCTCTAAGGCCCTAGTTGTTAGATTTGACTCACTGCACATCATCAAAGAAGCCAGAGTGAATGTATCAGTCCTGATTTTAATGAAATGTTCTGTAAGATTAAAGATAACGGCAGCTTCTTACGTGTCTCTAAAGCACTCTATTAAAATGTGTTTTTCAAGGCCAATTTCATTCATACCGTGATGGCTGTTTTAAAGAATTCCAAGAGGATACCAAGTGCATTTAGCGCTTAATTGACCAGTATTAGCCTTTACAGTTTTTACATAAATCGAATTTATGATCCACAAATCGTTCTTATGATCAGTCATTTATCTTTTTTCCTTTGAAAGTTCATGACTTTTAAAATATTAGCTTCCATAAGGCTTCAAGTTTGTTGTTTAAAGGTGCTCTAAGCGATGTCACGCGTTTTTTAGGCTACAACATTTTTTTGTCACATACAGCAAACATCTCCTTACTATCCACTAGCTGCCGGTTCCCTAAACACACTGTAAAAAAAAAAAGAAAGAAAAAAAAGTGGTCTCTGTAGACAGCCCAGGCTCCACAAACGGCAACAAAAACAAACTGCGCCAACCTGCACCACCAAACATAGCAAACAGTGTTCCAGCCAATAACCGACCAGAAGGATTTGAGGGTGGGGTGGGGGTTGGGGGGTTAGTGCACGGAAGGGAGGGGACAGGATGAGGAGGAGGAGGGAGGGGCGAGCCAGCCTCCGTTTTGTTTGACAATACTTCGAACGTCAACAAGAAGTGACGTCACCCAACATCGCTTAGAGCACCTTTAATCTTTGATTTCCTGATAAAATAACCCAACTTTCACACTTGACTTGCAACAATCACACCACTGCTGAATGCAGCTTGATAATGACACCTAAGAAGCAAAACGTACTTTGTTTTGGAAATCACCACCACCATCGTATGCACTGAATTCCAGCCACATCACTTCAAACACATTTGAGATATCTTGAGAATAAACGGATAACTATGGGTGGAAATAAAACCTCCTTATGAGTTTTGTAGGCTTTAAAGACCAAAGCTTGACGTTTGTTGGCTTAAGCACTATTCGCACGCCATTAATATTATCTGGGGACCTCGTGAGATTTAGAAATCACCCCCCCCCACACACACACAACACACACACACACACACACACACACACACATCTGAGTTTTGTGTGTGTGTCGCACAGGATAAGCGAAGCCTGCTTTAAGGGATAAAAAGGTGCACAGGAAATAAAAATCTTGAAAAAATGATGTACGACCCCGCCAAATCACAGACTCGAGATTCGAACGGGATTAAGATCGCAGGCAACCTCCGTAGTTATTACAAATGACTAAAGGTCACCAGGTAAGACTAATCCCGTGTGAATAGGGCTTTAGAAGCAGTTTGCTATTATTTAGACCTAATGGGCTCCGATCAGAAATACAGTAACAACAATGAGCTTGATTGACAGTTAACCAAATCTTGTGGACAACTCATATCCCTGTTGTGTTCCTGCCATCTGTAAACACTCGTGGCCTGTGACTCTCTGGCTGTCATCAGGCTAGAGGATTGTATGAAAACCCCCAAATAGCTTTTAATGCCTTTATTTTAAGACAGGGATCTCCTGCACCGCTTGGCATGAACAGCCTGGTCCAGGATACAGAATCTCCTTCCCTGTGAATCCCCTCCTACAGGTATCAATGCAGGATTTGAGAGGAAAGACCTATTGATGTTCAGCAAGCCCTCTTTACGCCCATGTCTGTCAAGTCAGTATTGTCCAACGCTGAAAGAATCCTATTTGCCGATTATAATCCAGCGTCTTTTCTCGCTTGTTAAGCATGAAACAGGGATATAAGTTAAGTCCCTATCACCCAGGCCAAGCAGCTATGCTATCTGTAAGCATGTCTGTAATAGGTGGAAGGGAATGCGTACAAAAGCTTGGAATTTACTTGCCATAGATCTTTTCCTTTTAATGTCTGGAAACGTAGCTGTCATGATTGGAAAGGAATGCCACAAAATGCAAGAAATGTTGGTGAATATTCATCTTTCAGGTGTAGAAAGCCATTACGATAGCTAGTCCTGGATGTTTATTGAGCTTTTGCCTTCAAATGATTGTCATTTTATAATAATGCTGTCAATCGAAACCTGCAACAGAAAGGTTTAGGTGTGGTTCTCGCTCGTTAGAAGGGATATTCTCTCTTTGCAACTACGTAATCATCCTGGCTGGCTCTTATAATCACCTTTGCCATGTTCCCCTACTAATACTGTCTGGAGCTGTACGTTGGTGTGACATCATAGATTAGACGAGATGGCCTTGTCTGCACTTTTAGCTCTCGCTGTATGAAAAGAATGAAAGAGCCAATGGGAGACAGGATGGCATACTTTTGCAGGAAGAAATGCAATGCATTTTTTTATTAAGGGTAGTTATGAATTGTAATGTGTTAATTTTGAACACCTAAACACTAAGGCTTGGTATATTAAACTTCTTGGACAGCTACTACATTCTCAGACAGCATTGGAACTTGCGGATAGTTAGAACTTAATAAACTATCTGCGTGCTTCAGTACTTTCTGTCAGTAATTACAGAGATGTTTACAGAGATGTTTAAGTCTGCTCATGGTTAAGGTATCTTTCAATTCACTGAAATTTGCCCTTTTACACCTAAAGCACTTTAAACATAAGCACACATTCAGTCAGCACATTGAAGGCGTTGCTGATCTGCTCTCCTCTGCAGCCTGGCTAGTGGTAAGCTCCTCTTAGAATAGGAGATTACTGCCTCAAATCCCAGCTCTGCATGTATGTACATCCCCTTAGTCAGCTTTACCCTTCTGTAAAACCCCTGGGTCATTAGAGATGGCACATTCTGCTGTTCCCTCCTACCGCTTCCCTCACCTGCCTCAAATTGATAACCGAGCAAACCCCCTTCAGAAGGGGTATGTGTCTGATCACACCTCTGGGTGGGAGGAAATGATAGGGAGAAACTAGGGCTGGGCAATATATCGATATTATATCCATATATGAGGCTAGATATCGTCTTCAATTTTGGATATCGAAATATCCTGATGTGACACAAGTGATGTCTTTTCCTGGTTTTAAAGGCTGCATTACAGTAGAGTGATGCAATTTTCTGAACACACCAGACTGTTCTAGCTGTTCCATTATTTGCCTTTACCCACATAGTTATTATATCATCATCAACATAACTGCTGATTGTTTATCAAAAATCTCATTGTGTGCATATTTTGTGAAAGCACCAATTGTCGACCCTACAATATCGCCACAATATCGATATTGAGGTATTTGGTAAAAAATATCGGGATATTTGATTTTCTCCATATCGCCCAGCTCTAGGAGAAACCATCTCTTGCATAAAGATGACGGGGTTGGTGGGAGGCAGAGATGAATAATCAGGGGAGGTCTAATTGATGTTGTCACATTTTGTGATGAGCTTTGGTGAGATATAATGATGCTGCGTTCATGTCACCTTGGAATAACAGGCACCGCCCCCCTAGTTACGTTGTTTTTCCGACTGGCAGCGTTCACATGGTCGGGATGCATGTTCTTCTTCTGTTATATTGGCGTTTGGCATAACAACTTTTTGCATGACTGCCATCAACTGTTGGCCGTAGCCTAGAGCATCAGGTGTGTGAAAACATGGAGGCCACAATAACAGAAGATTCTCTGTTTTCTTATGCGAGCATCCAAACAGCCAGGTGTAGGCTATTTTTTGTGTTATCTGCAGGACAACAAACGGGAAAAGACACGGATAATGTGTTGTTTTTTTATACATAGGCCTATTTATGAATAATTTTAATCATATTATGTCTGTGTATGTTTTTTGGCAGAGGCATTTGTCCACAATAAACAGTTTATTATGATTGAAATATTTTCAGTGAACCAAAGTCGCCTCCATCAAACGTCAGTTGTCAACAACGCATCACCAACTGGGAAACTCGGTTATCAAAATCCAGCCAGAGTTTCTCTGATTCTGATTCCCACAGGACGTTACGTGAATGGTGACGTTTTCACTCGGAAAAACATTTTTCCGATGTCCATGAACGCACGGTGAGCAGTGGATGACCTAATGACCTGTCTGACATCAGTGCCAAGATTTGTTCCTATTATTTCCATCAAAGTCGGTTGGCAACTAAATATGGTCCAGTAAAGAATTCAAAAGGCAATAATCTCCAGTACGCATACAACTGTCTCAATCATTAACGGAAGTTGCAATGTAGACGGGAGACCTTTGGTTTAATGCACGATCACAGTACAGTTTTTTTCTAGTACATGTCGGGCTCCAGTGAGTTGTGTCCAGTACCTTTTGGGTACATTGTTGTACTGAGGTACCAAAACGATGAAGTCAGTGTACAAAAGTAAAGCTAGGGTAGTCCCATTTTTTTGCCACATCCTTAAGAGCTATTTATGTGTGGAACTACTAAACTCCTGCTACGGCAACATGGAAGGAAGTCAAACACTGTTTATCTGCATATATACCCACACTACAATGACCCAAAGACACAAATGACACAAAGACAGTTAAAAATCTTCAAAGTTTCACTTCAATACTGAGGAAAAAATTCATACTTTGTTCCATTTTAGAAGTTAAGAATATTTTGCACAGCATGGAAGAATCAATCCGTTCACGTGTCAATATTGGATGATTCTGCAAAACTCCATGTTTCATTCAACCATTTTTTTTTTTTTTTTTTTTTTTTACAACCAATGCCACCAGTTTTTTTTAAATGATCGCTCTTTATAATTCCTACACATTGCAAATATGGAATGTGTCATGAAATGTTGTGGTTTAAAAGCTATGGTTGATGCTAGTGTACTTAATCAGAACAGCTTGCTGCTGGTTGGTTGAATAGCTTAGTCACCACACACTTTTACGATTTGTGGAATTGGAGAGGCTGTGTGCTACACGCCTATCCACCACCCCAAAATCAAAACCCTTACTTTCTGCCTTTCTACCTATAGGGCAAATTACTTCCTGCATTGGCACTGAACGTTGGCATTGGACAATATTCATGAGATGCTAAATCTTCCAATTAGGGCTGGCCTAAAAATAAAATCCCCGATTTTTATAAAAAAAATCAGATTTAAGATTTAAAGCAATTTTTTTCTCCCTCTACTTAAAATCAATCTGCAGATGACAAAGAAATTGTTCAAAACAAGTTTTATTTTGTTTTGACTCATACACACACACATGGGGCATGTATACCATTATGTTTATTCATGCCAATTTTGTGAAAATATAAATTGGTTTGAGTGTTTTCCCTACCGTTTTTTTTTTGGGGGCTATTCAACAACAACAAAACGGATGCGTGAGATAAAGCTGTTTTTATCACATAGGCCTACAGGTAATAATATTCGTACCTCGTCTCAAAAGTTCAAATCACTTTAACGTTATTGCGCAACCTTGCCCCTATTTCCATCTGTTGCTGAGTAACGACGTTAACATCCCATGGTCTCTTGAATGTAGCATACCTGTAGCAAGCTCCTTCGTAGCGATAAAAACAAACGTCGCGGGCGCGTCCCGCTGCACAGAGCGGCGATTGCAAGTTGTTTAAGCCGCTACAGACCTCCGTCACAGCTCGGTTGTATCAGCGGCATTTAGTAGATGTGTTGAGCTGCAACAGAGTTCATCAACACCGCCTCTGGTGCCCGCATGGTGCTCCTTCAGGTCAGCTGTAGCTGGTTGTTCAGTTATCCCAGAATAGGTGACTGTCAGCCTATTGCGGGGACAGTGCACCGCGAGCTGCCGGTCATTTCGGCGGAGATTACGGATAAGTAAGTAATGAAACGACTGGTTAAGAAAATAATTAATGTTAGTCCCTGTCGCTGCCATGTTGTTTGTGTCTCACAACAGATGATTTTATTCCTTTCTTGGGAACAAACTTCCCACTCTCACCGGTAGCCATGTTATCACTTGCTGTTGCTGTTTCGTGTGTGCTATGATGTTGTTGTTGTCGCTTGCCATACTGCTATGTGAAACTAACGCTACGGAAGCTCCAGGGAGCCAAAAATGCGCCATTACACAAAAACTCGATTTACTTATTTTTTAAATCGCCCGCAACAAAAAATTTGAATTAATTCATTTAATCGATTTTTCGCCCAGGCCTACTTCCAATATGGACGTACTTCATAGGGATACTGGGCTACTAGGAACTGACACTGCAGTACAGACTAACTACTGTAGCAGAACTGTATGGTGAAAGCATCCACACTTGCTGATCGCTCAGGACCCAATGCAACCAAAAGAAGAGATGGCACAATCTCGTTTAGTGCTCCCAGCATGTTTTTAATTGTTAAATATTGAAAACCAGTGCTTCGGAATGACTGAAACCAGTGCTTGAGGTTTGTTTCACAACCTACTACAGAAAAACATGTCGGTCTGCTTTGAGTTCACAAAGTTCAGCAGCATAAGAGCCAAAGTCCTGGAGCGGACATTTATTGAACTTAATAAAAGTTGTAGAAGACCTTTTATATTTACTGTACACTATCAGTTTGTTATGGCACAGACATTCTTTGGGGCATTTTGGGCCTTTATTTGAGAGGAAAAATGAAGACATGAAAGGGGAGCGAGAGGGGGAATGACATGCAGCAACGGGCTGCAGGTTGGAATAAAACCCTGGGCCGCTGAGCCTTAGTACAGTACATGGGGCACACTCTCAACCAGGTAAGCTATCCAGGCGCCCCTATGGCACAGACATGTAAAGTCCATTACAGTTGACTGAGATGCAACTCAACTGCAAATTACAGAAGCTGTTGGGGGTGGGAAGGAAGCTACTGTAAGGTTGGTGACCAAATCCTGTGCCATGTGAAGCAATCTGGGCCAGGAAGGTAAAATATGTGCCCTGAAGCAAGGCACTTAAAGGAAAAATCCACCTTCAGATGGACAGTGTGTTGTTAACTCCATTTTGAGGGCTTTGTTGTCATTTTCGCTACCACTTTCTAAATCTGTCAATGCATATGTTATCTTCTTTGTCATTAATTTATTTCCCATTAGCATTACCCCTCAATTGTTTAAGTACACCTAGTAACTTGTCAGCGAATTAAGCTTTGGTGGATCAACAGGATGTTTAGCAGCAATGCTAGCTCAGTGTCACCTGCCAGCAAACATTTAGAAATGTATAAAAGGGCTGTAGTGTTAATTTTTGGTAAGAAAGGTGATGAGGAAGGCTATGACAGATAAAAGTGTGTCATTGTGGGATGACGATGGTGGAGGTCATGGTTAGTGTAGCCAATGGGTTTCTGAAGTTATTGGGTGGAGTTCCTTTTTTATAGTACCAATATTCCACTGGCCTGCTTTAGTTATTGACTTACTACATTCCTCAGAGTGCCTTTCAGCAGCCCCAAGAGAACATACCAGAACTTGTTCCAATCAGATCTGAAAGTTGTAAGCTGTAATTTTTCTGGTCAAGAGAGTCACGTATTACTCACCAAGTCACATAGCTGCATTGTTACCTGGTCTATTTTGTGGTTCTTTGGGTGACTAACAGATCATTATCTTTTGTTGTGCCGATAGATTTTTCTTCTTATGATTGGTAACCATCGATGCGTGTTGGCAGCTTTAGACAGAAGCCCTTACTTTTTGATTTAGTTTGACACCAAAGCTTCATTGCTTTAGCTCATTGATTGCAGGTGGATTTTTCCTTTTAAAACCCCAAAGATTCGTTGACATACATGCCAAGCCAATCCCCAATGCCCTCTTAAATCCAGCAAGAAAAACTTTATCCCTGAAAAGCAGTCCATTTTGAAACAACCTAGTGGAATCTGTTCTTAAAAGTTCTACTTATTGTGTCGACTCATCTAACACACAGCATACCTTCACTGTTAAAGACCTCATATTATGCTCATTTTCAGGTCCATAATTGTATTTAGAGGTTGTACCAGAATAGGTTTATGTGGTTTAATTTTCAAAAAACACCATATTTTTGTTATACTGCACATTGCTGCAGCTCCTCTTTTCACCCTGTGTGTTGAGCTCTCTGTTTTAGCTACAGAGTGAGGCATCTCACTTCTGTTCCATCTTTGTTGGGAGTCGCACATGAGCAGTAGCTAGGTAAGGACTACTAGCCAGTCAGAAGCAGAGTAGGGCGGGCCCTGACAAGCCGAGTCTGATCCGGAAACACAGGCAGAACAACCTGAACCAGCTTCAGAACCTAGACAGGAGCAAGATGTTTCAGAGTGGTAAGTTATTTAAACGTTAACATATTAGTCTTTTAATCCTGCACGTCTCCTGGACATGGCGATACTCTTCAGGCCTCCGTTCTAACTAGCTTGGTTTGAGGACGTGCCACACTCACAGCTAGGCGAGCATTATAACGTGTGTTACAAAGTGGCGCAAAATTACGCGCGTTCGTCTCTGAAGTAAAGGCTGGACTACAATAGAGCTGTTTGGAGCAGTTTGTGAACAGTGATTTCTGTGGAAGATGGTAATTCCCTTTGGGGTGGACTTATAACGTGCACAAAAAAAGATATATAACACAATAATAAAAAGCCAATAAGCATAATATGAGCACTTTAACACAGTCTGTGATCTGCAGTATCCTCTGAGGAATTTAATAATGACTGATTCATATCTATGTCAATCACATTGCCTCTGGTCTGTTTCCGTCTCACTGCACATTTGGGGATTTGCGCAATTTGTTATCTGTCTCACTGTTTTTCTCTGCTGCTCTGTCTGATGTGTCTCTTTACATTTATGTCGTTCTGTTTTTGTTGATCCTCTGCTTTCCTCTCAGATGTGAAAACTTTTTTTTTTTTCTTCAAGCTTTGAAAAACGTACATTAGTTGCCCTATTTTTATAGGTTCTTTTCCCGCTGCTTAGGATGTCCCTGAAACCTCCTTTTTTTCCAGATGTTTCACGTTTCAGGCTTGAGTGGGACCTCGGAAAGTCTTCTGAAACTCTAAATACTGTGACTAATAGCATAAATAATAAGAATGCCGCGGTGATAACCATCACTGAAGTTCGACTTTGACTTCCTTCTGCATTTAACCATGCCGCACACAGTGGGAGCCATTTTAGTAGTCCCTCTAGAACAATACTTTATGCAGTGTGAGTGGAATGATGTGAGGCAGGCAGCTGCAGGACTTTCTGACTCTAAAACATCACTGTTACACATGCACATACACACACCTGCATACACTTTTTCGTCGCTTTTTACAGTCACCTCCACGTCTTTTGACCACAGCCCCCATGTGAGAATGTTCCATCTGATATCTCTGTTCTCTCTCTGGGCTGTAACTGGCGAGATAACTGAAGTGTAAAACATCTGATCAGATAGCAGAATAAATGACTATTGATCAGACCTGGGGTCTATTTGATCAACCATCACTGTTTCTCTCAATTGCTCAACTGTGGACTCCCTGGAAGTCCCTATACACAACTAGGGAGGCACCACCACACAATATTTTTGGGAGTTGCAGAATTTACTCACGCCTAAAACCAACATTTAAAGGATGAGAATGGTGATGATCTGTATGCTTGTTATTATCAAAAAATCCCAAGAACAATTCCCAAACTAAACATGCATTTGTCTATCTCCGTTAACCCCAACTTCCCTACCCTGTCTTGTGCTCAGGCAAATTTGTTCCTACTGAAGGCGTCATTCTTTAAAAATGTGTCACAAATGATTAATCTATTTAAAGATTGTGTATGTGGGGTCGACTCAAAATAAACTACAGTCCCCATGTTTATTCTAATGAAGGAACATGTCACCCGGTGCAACCATGTGGCTCATTGATTTTAATAGTTTTTTGGACAACAAGAGCTCGATGGCACAGAGGAAGAAGATATCAGGTTTCGATACTTTGATACACAATACCTGTTAATAGGACCAGTTCGTTGCTGTTTTTTTTCATTGGATTTCTTGGTTTGGTACTTCAATAGCTCTACGACAAACTGCGACTTTCTTGGCTTGCAAAGTCATGGTGCAATTCAAATGGGATAAAAAATGTACTTGCCTCTGGCCGTTCATTACCGTACATAATTTTTCCAAAATAAGGTCCCATGGTGGTCCACCGGAAGTGGAGGGACTTCGCCTCTCTATAGGGAAATGTCACAACTCAACTTTGCTATAAGTCTGTACTTCAGTTGAGGGAGTTCCATGTTGGTTCTGATGAAATTTAAAACTCCAATGCACGTTCCAGTACGACAAAACTGCATTCTCAATTACGTTTTGAGGGAAACGTTTTGTCCACAGATTGTGTTTGACGTATCATAAATACTATACTTTTCTAATCAAAACCGCAAAGGGATAAGGGATGGCTCGAAGAAACATCTGTCACCCAAGAGACTGCTCTTGGTATCCAGTGTGCACCCAAAAATCACCTTTCATGGGATGTACTTAACTTGCGTACACAGCTTAAATTATATAATAAACATACTTATTTCAACCCAAACATTGATCTTTTTTAAAACCTAACCAGGTAGTTTTATTTCAATTAACAACGTTAACCACGTCTTTAAAACAGCAACTGTTTCACAATGTGCAGGGGGCGATGGATAATAACGTTTTATTGAAACATAATTGAGAATGCCCTTTCATTGTAATTTGTTAGAGAGGGTTGAATAGTTGGCTAGTAGCCTTAGGAATTTATCACTGTATTATTTGTTTAAGCAATACAATATCGCATCACCTACATAATGTAATCTTTGTCACCATTTTTTTTTTTCAAAATTCGAAATGGGTATTTGTTAATGAAATGTTTCCAACTTTAAGAAATATAGGTTTTTTATTAATAGGAAGAAACAAAAACAGCTCATGATAACAGTTGAGAGTCAAACGTGGTGAACAGAGTCAATGTGGTCCGATGAAAACCAAACATTTGGATTTTCTGGAATCTCTGTCAGTCACTGCCAGCAGATTCCACAAGAGGAAATCCTATTTTTTTAGTTTTTGTCTCCCAGAGGAATTATTTGACTTATGGCATATTACAACATAACAGTATGACCATCTGCAGTCTAAATGTATTTGTTTGGTCACAGATCTCAAATGGGTGCTTTGGTCACAGGAGGCCTTATACCTCATTATGGGGTAATAATAAACATTTTGGCCCCGTATTGGTCCACGGGACAGGCCAGGCCCCTGTCACTTTTTAGGATCACCCTAAAAACATTTGCGGCAACTGCTGCATGTGTGTGTGTGTGTGTGTGTGTGTGTGTGTGTGTGTGTGTGTGTGTGTGTGTTACCATGTCCTGTCTCTCTGCTCTGCAGCCACACTGTTCAAGGCACATGTAAAGTCTGAATGTGAAGCACCTTTGCAGCCCAGCTCCGTATTACAGTCTCAAAATGAGTTCATAGCTTGTTTCTTTACATTTTTTAAAGACATTTTCTTCCTTCAATAAATAACAAATATATTCATACGTCATATATAGATAGATAAACATGTATAAACTACATGCATATAATTTAAATAATTTATATCTGTAGTTCTTCCTCCCTCACTCCCTCCCTCCCCAACCCCTCTCAAACGAGTTCTTCCGTAACAGCGGCGCTGCACTGGCTTTGCAGCACATTAATGTGAAATATCATTGAAATGGTCCCACGATATCTTCAGTAGAAGTTTCATTTTAGTCTGTTGCGACACCACCATGAAACATAATCCTGTGGTGGGGAGCACTGTGAACAGGAAATGGAATCCTATACAGGAAGTAGAATTCCAAACAGGTAGTCACTAGCAAGGCTTGTATTGTTTGCTTCACGTCCTATGACGTTTTCTCGACAACGCGCAGACGCAGGAAGTGTCTATGCGTATCCATCTCCAGCCCACTGAATTGCGAACCTGCGTCAGTGCTCGAACGTACGTCTGCGTCGTCTTGCACTGCGAGTTCCAGTTCTTGTCATCGATGCCCCTGCAGCCACCTTTGAAGGGCCTGGGGGTCCGACAGCGTGTCTCATAAAAGTACTGTTTGATGTCCTGTGTGGCACTGGTTTTAATTTTGCCCAGAACTGTGACCGGGTCCCCCCTGGTGTCCACTGCTTGGGTTTTATCCGTCACCCACTGGCTCTCGCTGTCGCACACAGAATATTCCCCACGGTAGCTCTTGTGCTCAGCGTAACGCTTCTTTCGTGTCTTGTTTCCTGCTGCGCCGTCCAGTCCGCTGCTTACGTAATCGTCCGCGAGGTAAAGCGGCGGTGGCTGCAGTGGTAGCCGGTCGCTCAGCAGCACCCGAGGGGAGTTGTACCGCTTGTGCTGCCTGAGAAGGTCCGAGTTCAACAGCATCACCTGCTGGTCGACAGCTACGCCGTCGCTGCTCCCGCCGCTGCGAGCGCCCGTGCCCCACTGCTCCGCATCGCCCTGCTCCTCTAAGGGAAAGTTTGCACTGAGCAGAGGAGGCAGCATTTCCTGGGGCTCAGTGTCCCTGCTTCTCCCCTGTTGGCTCTGGTTCCCCCTGGTCTTCCCCCTCGTCAGGTCAGCCTGAAGCAGCTGGATGATAAGGGAGTTTAAGGGGTCGGGACTCGGCTGCTGCTGTTGCCCCTGGCGACTGCTGTCCATGTTGGTTGCCTGGATACCATAGAGGTACACGAGGACCATCACATACAGCAGGATGGACATCACTAGATTCACCTGTAAGATCTGCAGACAGAAAGAGAGACACTTTTAAGAGAGAGGCCATTATTTTCTTTCGTAATTAACACAAACACAGTCCCTGCACACCAGTGAGTCAATGGGGTCAATCTGTGAGGTTCACCTCCCCAGGGGGGCTGGGAGAGTTGAAGGTGGGAGAGATGATTCTGCGAGCGGTAAAAAGAGCCGGTTCATGCCATTGTTCTAAAAACAGGAAGTTAATTATTGTAGTTTGGCCCATTGATTTGGCCTATATAGTTACACAGACAGCAGTTATAGAAGCAGTGACTGTGATGGATTCAGTGGGACTTACACTTCCTGAGGACATCATTGTCTCTGATGTCTTATAACTTCAGAACTTGCCCGAGAGTCATGGCGTTTTTAAGCCTTCCATGTCAAAGTTATACTAATTATGGTGGCCCTGAAGAACAAAACACAGCATTTCACACAACAAAACATTTCAGAAAAACACAATGGCATTTCAGAAAACGCAACCGCAAACTTACTTTAGCTGTTTACATACACAATGTTGTTGTGAAATGTTGTGTTTCCTCATTTGCTGTTGTGTTTTGTGAAATGTTGTGTTTTGTCCTTTAGGGCCACCATATATAATAGCTAACTGGGTATACATTTGTGGCTTTGTGGGAACCTTGGCTTGAACTCAGTGTGTGTGTGTGTGTGTGTGTGTGTGTGTGTGTGTGTGTGTGTGTGTGTGTGTGTGTGTGGTGCGTAAGTGCGTCTCTTGGTATAAACAATGTGTTATAGTAACTGACGTGCTGCTACATGTACAACATGGCCATAAAACACCCATAATTCTGTTTAGAGTAGTACATGGGTGAATGATTGACGCTGCAGGACCTGAAACACAGACTGACAGACTGACAGACTGACAAGACTGACAGACTTGACAGACACTTTGTTGTCACGCTATAATGTGTATCAGTCTCTTTCTAAATGCGTCAATTACTGGGAGGGGAGGGTTGCCAGTTAAAATCCCTGGAACCAGCAGGTGATTCTGAGAGGTAACGCCCTGCTTCATATTGAACGGAAGATACTGAAAGGTCAAATAGTTTTACTTTATATTTAATTATAGGTAAGGATTTCAATAAGACAAAGGGCTTGTCTACGATTAGCCTAACAACCAGAAAAGCTGTATTTGAATTCTTCCTTTGTTAAAATATCAAACACTGAACACTGTCTTCGTGACTTCTGTCTTGCTAGCTTTACAGTTCCTTGATGTGTAATTTTCCAAAATGATCAAAAACACACTTTTACAGTGGTACTTTTGGAAATCAAAGATTGCGTCACACCACCACTACGGCTATGCTAAGGCTCTGGCCTTACTTCCTCCAGTCGAAGCCAAAAATGTTACCAAGACAAGCCCTACCTGAAGCGTGTAATTTATCACAGTATATCATCTCTTGGCTCGGGTTATGTCCCGAGCTCCGGCACCCTCAATAGTGATATTTACTCTGACATTTTATTTGGGCACACCCAGTCATCTGCTCAAGCCTGAATGAGTTCCAGCTGTGTCAGTTTGTTTTGGAATCTCTTTTAATCACTACGAGAAGAGTTTCAAAGTTTGGTGTTGTGGTGATCAGTAAGAGTGGGGAAAAAAAAAATCGATTCACGTATGTATCGTGATTTTTCTTTTTTTTTACGATTTTAAAAATTGATTCTTTTCCCCAGAATTTATTTTCTTTACCAATAATTCACCTAAATATGTTTTGTATATTTAATTTTTTATACAGTGCTGCTGACGGCGACAAAATACATGTTATGTACTTCTTTACAAATGAAATAAATGTCAGACTGACATGTTCTTAATAAAATCTTTTTTAGAAATGTCTCATGATATATTGTCTCTAGAAGTGTATTATTCAACTTTTGTTTTTTTTAAAAAAAAAAAAAAAAAAAAAACGCCCCCCTTCCATAAATAAAAAAAAAAAAAAAAAAAAAAAAAAAAATAGTAATTTTGTGAAAAGAATCGAATCGGGACAAAAGCATATCGTCCCAACCCTAGTGATCAGAAGGGAATCTGCAATTCATAGAATAACATCATGGCTGAGCCTTCTTTAATGTTTGTGTATATCTGTGCATGCGCAGAAAAGCAGATGTTTCAGCACCACGTTTGTTCTGAGAAAAGCGATTTCTTTCTTTTACTAAAGCTGACTGGCCTCATTCATAAAGCTCCACATATTAGCAGCTTCCAACTGCAGCCACCGTCTTCTGCTGTTGGCCTTCGGGCAGTTTGACGAGGGGGAAGCTTTTGTTTCATTATATATTTTCTTTGCTCAGCTTTTCACCCTCTGTATGGAGATTTCTCCCACCTTTAAACTTGCAATCACTGATATGTCAGCCACTTGGGGGCAACAAAAAAGAAACGTAAACACAATACTGACATATAATCACATTAAAAGTTCAAGATCATTAGGGGTGTCACAATTCTCCAAATCCTTAATTCGATTTGACTTTCGGTTTTAAGGTCACAATTCAATTTAGTTCTCGATTCAAAGATTTTTCTCTTCAGCAGTGATAGCAATGCCACAATAAGGCAGAATGGTACTTTTTAAAACCGTTTAGGTTTCTCAAAATTAATGAAGTGCAATTGAATGAACCTTTAGTTTATCAAGATGCACATGAACGCACCATGAAGTCCCGTCGGAGTCCAGATGCTTTACCGTTCGTTGTTTGTTGCACTTATGGGGAAGGCAAAATGTTGCCACACTGGTGATTTCAGGAACGCAGGAGGATTTTACAGTTTTGTCGAGCTCTGTCATCTCCGACTCCAGCATTGTGTCGGGAAAAGAGCAGCTGCAGGCTAATGGTAAGCGAACGTTACCCTGTGTCTTTAGCTGCACGCTTCCGGCTAATAAGCTACACTCTGTGTTGTTGTCTTCTACGGAGCAAGTGTGCAGGGGGGTGGAGAGAAAAAAAAAAATATTGGGGAAATCCCTGATCCTGCTCTTTATAATCAAAGTCGTGACTTCGTGAAAATCTTTAGCTGCTGAATTCTCCACAAAGTCCACCGGCTAGCTGCTAACTTCGTTTGTCTGGTGCTGGGCAGGTGGTGTACACTGGGTTTATCAGAGCTTACAACTGTATTAATACAGTGCTTAATACAGCTTCTTCGCTTAATACTGCAGCTAAAAATGATAAAGATGAGAGCTTTGATACGAAACCAAAACGGTAAACGGACCAAAACAAAAAGCTGAAAGTTGCTAAAATGCTACGTGTTGCTGAGAGGAACTGCAGAGATGGGTGATAATTCTCTGTGGGTTCATCGCTACGAGTGACCCCCTTTCACATAAAAGTCAAGTGATCCATTGTTAATACAAATCAGATTAAACTATTGAAACTTTTTTTTTTTTTTTAACTCTTAACTACCACAGAAAGGACAGAGGCCCCCCTGTTTCTCAAAGCAAAGGACATGTAAGGCTGTCATTTAGTAACAAGGTTCAAATGTCTTTTAGAGAGTGGAGGAGAGAAAAAAGGTGAGGGATAATAGGCAAACAGACAGCTGCAAACAAAAATAGGTGATTTGTTCCCATCAGCGATGTTATAGCTGGATAATACATCTGTTGGATGGACGGAGGGAGGGGCATCTGTTCCGCAGCAATGTCACCTTACAAATCAATGGCTCAGAAAAGACATGAACGAACACACACACACGCACGCACGCACACACACACACACAGAGCTCATTTCTCTCTGTTTCTGTTCAAAAAGAAGTGTCAATGAAATATTGGAAACTCTGCACAAAGTGCTTTGTCGTACGTTTGCATTCTCAAGTACCCTCGTTGACATAATACATTCATACATACGTTAACCCTGAAACGTTCTTTCTGGGCCTTTACCCTCAAATAGCCCCTTCTTCTCAGAGTCCTAACAGTCAAACATAAACACACACACACACAGACGTAATACACACACTGCTGACACGTTCAGCGCAGTTAAACATCCATAAATCCTCTCTCTGACTCACTTTTTTTAAAATACCATGCAATCTTTCTTGTCAAAACCTGACTCCTGCATTACCCACAATGCAACTCATCAAGTCAACTTTATTGTCAATTCTGCAATATGTGCCAGACATACAGAGCAATTGAAACACTAAGGACACTGTTGTGGCTGGAAGCAGTCCAACAAAGGGACTAAACCGCCGCGAGGGACTAAACACTGAGAGATGCATAAGCACACTGTTTTGCGCTCAAGATTGTATTGCAATGATTTATTCCTCCACATGTAAAATACAATTAGCACTGCAGTTACCAAATGTAAAGTTACCTTGAGTCGAAATAAGTGCGTTAGTGCGGCGGTCAACCGAAAGTGTTCGCTCCCAGGCTCGCCCTCTCTCTCTCAAAGCCCAAAAAACCCAGGTGAACAGGTGAAGCAAACAAATGTTATCACTTCCGCTCAAACCGCGATGAAAACGCCCACCACCTACAATATAAGTGCACAATATAATAATCAGTAAATAATATAAATGAGACCATAAACAACATACAATATGTGGCTCCTACAGACACGTACAACAAGTATAATATAAAAGTTAAGAAATATATACAAATAAAGATAAGTAATATGTACAAATAAGATGATAAATTCTAGGGGTGTAAGAAAAAATCGATACACTTGAGTATCCGTGACATTTTATTTTACAATACTGTATTGATAAGGCAATATTGATTTGATTTGATTTATTTTTTATTTATTTATTTTTACGTTCAAAAATATTCATGTAAGACAGTGGTTCACGTTTATGTTGTGTTTAAACCCCCTACCGCTAGATGGCTATGCGGAGACACACCACTAGTGTTCTTGCCTATGTGCCTAGCAGTGCCTGACTTTTTGCTAGAAGCTAACAATGTAGCTATTGCTGAACTTTGGCCTACTAGCATATAAACATTACCTCACTAAGAATCTGTGAACCACAATCCCAAAACTGGCAGTTTGATTTTCTGTGTACTGAATTGTTTACCTGAAGTAAACTTCTTTGACTTTTATGCACATCATCTCTTTTTTTTCTTTTTTTTAATACTAGTTTTTCTAAAATGATAGTTTAAAAAAATCCCAATATATCGCCTTACGCACAGTATCAAAATATATTGCAATATATTGAATTGTGACCCATGTATTGTGATACGTATCATATCGCCAGATTCTTGCCAATACACAGCCCTAATAAATTCTAAATAGTGCAACTGTAAGGCAAAATGAAACTACAGAAAACTAAAGATGAAGATATTTGAAATGTGCAATATAAAGGAAGGTTCCTGATTGTCTTCTTTTATATATAGTGGCCAGTGCAGATCCTGATGGGGGGTCAGAGTCCAGAGTTCTTGGGGGGCAGAGGGCAGGGAGAGAGGGGAGGGTGTTGAGCTTCCTGATTGCCTGGGGAATGAAGCTGTTTGCCAGTCTGGTGGAACAGGCTGGGAGTTGGATGCTCCGGTACCGTCTCCCATTTGGCAAGAGGCTTGAAGAGGCTGTGTGAGGGGTGGCTGAGGTCACCCACAATGCCGGTTGCTTTGTGGGTGAGGCGGACTTGGTAAATGTCCAGAAGTGAGGGGAGTGGGACACCAGTGATCCGCCCAGCAGCCTTCACTATGCGCTGCAGGGTCTTACGGTTGGAGGCAGTGCAGCTCCTGTACCACACAGTGATGCAGCTGGACAGGATGCTCTCAATGGTGGCCCTGTAGAAGGAACACATGGTGGGGGGGGGGGGCTCTTGCTCTCTTCAGTTTGCAGGGGAAGTAGAGTCGCCGCTGGGACTTGTGATGCAGTGTTTGTTGTCGAGGAGAGGTCCTCACTGATGTGCACCCCCAGGAATTTGGTGCCGCTCACTCTCTCCCCAGCAGCACCGTTGATGGTCTGTGGGGGTTTCGGGGTGGGACCTCTCCGGAAATCAATAACCACTTCCTTGGTCTTGTCAACGTTCAGGAAGAGGTTATTTCCACTGCACCACGTGGCCAGTTGGTTGACCTCCTTCCTGTAGAAGGTCTCATCATTGTTGGAGATGAGACCCACTACGCTTGTGTCCTCCTCAGACTTCACGATGTGGTTGCTGCTGAAGGAGGGAGTGCAGTCATGGGTCAGCAGTGTGAAGAGCAGGGGGCTGAGCACACAACCTTGGGGGGGCCCCCGTGCTCAGAATGGTGGTTCTTGATATGCTGCTGCCGATCCGGCCTCTCACTAAGAAAGTCCAGCAGCCAGTTACATAGTGAAGTTCTGAGCCCCAACTGGTCCAGTTTGCAGATCAGCTGCTGAGGGATGATGGTGTTGAATGCTGAACTAAAGTCTATGAACAGCATTCTGACACATGAGTTTTTGGTATCCAGGTGGGTGAGTGCTGGGTGAAGAGCAGAACTGATTGCATCCTCGGAGGGGATTTTATGTGAGCCATGACTAGCCTTTCAAAGCACTTCATGATGATGGGGGGCAGTGCAATGGGGCGATAGTCACTGAAAGTGGATGGAGAGGGCTTCTACTTCTTCTACTCGAGGGAGTAAGGTGTGTCATGCTGTGACTTCCTTTTTAAAACGCTGTATCTTATAGCCATTCATGGACTAAACAAATGAAGGATTGAGTAATTATTACTGAGTTATTAATTCATCTACAGATGGCAGTGAACTATCACACAGAACAAAAGACACTGTCACAAAGCTAACATTAGTGCTAAAGCATGCTACATGGACAGGACTGTCAACTTTTTAATATGCATCCAGTGATTACTGGGTACTGCATACTACATACTTAGTCAGTATGTGCTGCATACTGCTTACTAAAATAATGATTAAGTATGATATTACCAGCAGACTCTTCACACTGAAGTAACCTCAAACAATGCGTCTTCTTTTCTTTCTTTTTTTTATCACAAATGTAAATCAAGATTGTTATATTTCCCAGCATTCTTATAAGGCAAATTAAAATGTAAAATGTTTTCTAGAGCACATCATATTTGTATATATGAGTTTCCATGGTTTTCCTCTTAACTGTACCTTAGCGCCACCTTCATTTGTAATTATTTTAAATATTTATTTAGTAGTCCACCATTGAGCTCAACAGCGTGGTTCCGCAAGTGAAAATTCCATTCATTTTGTCTGTATGGATTTTGATTATTAGCCATAATGTCTTAGCCTGGCTCCGCCCTCCTACATACTTCCGCTCAATTTTCATTTCCCTTCAGTACACCGTCTGGGTTTGCCGTATATTTGCGGGTTTTCTCCGGCAAATCTTTACTGGTCCAATCTGCGAACAGAGGGAGCGGCTGAGAACGATGACGTTGAGGTCGTGCGCTAGTTTGACTTGTAGTTCCGTAATGGCGGCGGAGAAAGATGCGAGCGAAGCCATTCGGTCCGTTGTGGCAAAGCTGCCGAATATCCAGAAGTTAAAGCCCAAGCAAGACCAATCTTTGCTGAGTTGTGTTGGTGGCCGTGATGTTGTGGCCCTCCGCCCCACAGGGTTTGGGAAACGTTTGATTTTCCAGCTCGCTCCGTTAGTGGTGAAGGAGTTGGCTAAGGCTAGCGATGCTAAGCCGACGTCAAGACCAAAACGTTAGCGATCGGTTATGGCAGATCCAGAGTGGCTCTGGGCAGATCCAATAGTTTTAAACTTCAACAGAGTACCCGCCTTCAAGGAAGTTAACACTTATCAATGGAGAGTGGCCAGACTCTCTGGACAAATGAAATTTACAGAGAGTCTGGTAGGACCAGGCTAATGTCTAACTGAGCGATAATTTGTAGTGGGCAGGTTGATAATGAGACTGTGTGTGTGTGTGTGTGTGTGTGTGTGTGTGTGTGTGTGTGTGTGTGTGTGTGTGTGTGCGCGCTACTGCATTTCTATGCACATTGTAGTAACAAATGTTTGCACAAGGACTGGAAAATTAAGAAACCCCTCCCACATTGAAGAAACTTTGCCCGTCCTCACCTCGGCAAGGAGTTATTTGAGGACTTGAGTTAAGGGTTAGGTGTTGGTTTAAGGTTAGGGAATAAATGTGGTCATTGAAAGTCAAAGAGTACTGTACGTGTGAGAGAGATGAAAGGGAAAAGAACAAGGCTGACAGATGTTAATGCTCGCAGAGGATAAAATACATTGGTGTGCAGCCACAGATTGTCAGGATATTATCAATCCACCTGTTTAATAGGCATCAAGGTGAACCTATTTACAGACACAGTCTGTAGCATATTCTGTTTGAATGTGTGACCACAGAGCTGATAATGAATGACAGACTGTTTGCTTGTTTCCCTGTCTTTCAGTCTGTCTTTGGATGAGACTCAGATCTGGAGGCAGCATTAACACGCAAGACGACGAGACCCATCGATGGGAAGACAAAGAAGGTATTTGGGCAGACTTTGCTGTAGGGCCGCACGATTAATCGAATATTAATCGCAATCACGATTTTTGCCTCCCACAATTAAATCAATATGATCGATTTGATTGTATTGACGTTTAAAATGTGTGCTCCGCTCCTATAAAACTCTGCTGTATGTCAAATCAAGTGGTTCCTACTGCATGAGTCAGAAGGAGTCAGCCAGCTAGTGCTGCGTCAGCAGTGGCATTACGCACAGCCGTTCGCCGTCACGGTGCATTCGGACCAAAAGAAGGGTTGTGCGGTGGGGGGGGGAGTGTCAATGAAACGGCCCATTTGTGTGACGTCCTGTTGGGTTCTTTAACCCACCCCAATATAGCTCAAGTAGACTTTTATATTTCACAATTACTGTTTTCCGTCAGATCGTTTAAAGACCTTGACGTTTCCGACCGCACTTGAAGGCAGCTTTATTTCACAAGAGAGAGGGAGAAAGAAAAAGAGACGAGCGAGACATGGCGAGCGCTTTGTTCGTGCAGGAAACATTCAGCTGTTACACAAACTCCCCGGCAGTTCAGTGCCTGTGTTTCGTTTTAAAACCTACCTGTGGCAGCGATAAAGGCCGCGATACTTCCTGTTTACTGTACACGATTCTCACACCGCCTCAAACCAGAGCTCCAAACACACTGACAAGTTTGATCGCCGGTTACATGATTAGCCAACGCAGAGTGGAGCCTGGTTGCGTTTCTCCAAAAATGTAGTCGGTCTCAACTTTTCGCAAAAGGCCGCTGTGCTTTTCTTGGGTCGGCTAACTGCCTGCTGCTCACGGCTGAGAGAGAGAGAGAGAGCGAGAGAGAGAGAGGAGAGAGAGAGAGGCCGTGGACTGTGATTACTCTGAGCAGCATGAACCGACTCGGATTAAAAGAGATGTGATTTTATCTATCCCGAGGGAAGTTGTTGTGCAGCAGTTGCAGTAAAAAGTAGAAAAGAGTGCAAATACAGTATATAGAGTGCAAATTCAAAACATACCCAATGGCAAAAAATATAAACAGGTTAACAGAAAGGATCATATGAGTAGTTGTGTAAAGCTATGTATCTACAAACACCAAATCTGATAAAGTGTATATGATTAATTTGAAATGTTAATGATTTACGTTATACAGAATATATGTAATATCCCAAACTGGAGTCCTGGAATGGAGTAGTACTTATCCTGACTTGTAAGTAGCCTGATAAAACCAAGACAGATTGCAATCCGATTAGTGATATGGCTAACAGAGAAGCATACACCGTATGTGACTACATGTAAACGAAAGTGTTTAAATCAGGATTCTTGTCCGGATACAAGACATGTAGTTCATTCTTCACAAACTACATTTCGTCAAATTTGTGTGCAGCATCAGCGAATACCGAAGAAGAGAGATTCCCATTAGTACGATTCATAGATTCAAGACAGGCTTTTGGCTCTGCCCTTAAATGTGTCCTTTCGGAACAGGTATTAACAACTTAGGCTTGAACGTGTTTGAACAGAACAGCCCTCCGTTTGTTACAAGCATACCCCAGGCGCGTAGTCAGTCATGGGCCAGCGCGGCACTGGCCCGCCCACTTTACTCACTGGCCCGTCCAGCCAAGTTTGATCAAAATACGTTTTGTTATGAAAAATATTCAAATGTATGTAAAAAAAAAAGAAACGGTAACAAAACTAGTTGTGTGTGTTTTAATGTGTCTTCTCTTCTGATTAAAACAAAACAAGGTCAAACAATTAGGAAGCCTTTGGAACATAGTTGGTTGCTAGTGTAAATGTCTGCAGCATGTGCAGACACTTCCCCAGCGCAGCTGACAGCCCATCAGCCAGAGAGGAGTTTCTTTGAGTGCTGGCCCTCACAGAGGTACACATTAAGTAAAACATGTTTCATGCTTCTTGCATTATTATTTAAGTAACCTAGTACCCTTCCTATTTAGTAAGAAATCTTGAACACTGATGATGATGATGATGATGATGATGATGGCTTCTAGCTGAAACCGCATTAAATAAGAAGATAACTTGTCTGTGAGTGACGTTTTTAGTTTTCTTTGATCCTGTCGCTGCCGTGGACTCGATACACTGTCTTAAGATTTGGCGCCTTGCTGGCCACTTTTCATTATATCTTTTCATAATTCAAACAATGCTTGGCTGGAAGTTTTTCATTCTTTGATTTTCTTTTACTGCTGGTAGCGCATTCGCTGCTCATGATCTGACCGTAGTCCGGAAGCAACAATGCTGTTAAGAATGCACAAAGGATATGTTACATGTGCGATTTCTGTCTGATGTAGGCTATTCTGTCATTCAGTATGTAAACACCTTCTCTGCTGTTTGGGTTCATGTTTAGTTGCTTTTAACATTTTATAAAATTTATAATTTTATAGCCAGTGCTGCTGGTTCTGCCGGTGCAAATATATTTTAGCCTGAATAGGTTACAATCGACAGGTTTTAGTCTATATTGTTGTGTTGGTTGAACATGTTGGAGACAGTGCTGCTGTTGCTGTTGTAATGCTGTATGTTGGAAGGTCAAATTGTTGCTGTTTTTTTTCAGTTTGTCCTTTTTGCTTCTACGTCTTTTTGAAAATGGCCCACTCACTTTTGTACTGGCCCGCCCAAAATACTATTTTTGCCTAAGCTGCTGGCATACCCCAACCTTTAATCTCTGTAATTGTTGACCCTGCTGTCAGTTGAAACTGAAATCAGATAAGGTTACCTTTTGTGGTTGTTGCGTGTTACTTTTCTTACTTTGTTACTCCAAAATGTCACATTTGCTGGAAGTACTAGAAGCAGCACTGCCTCAAGCTTGAGGTCTGAGCAAGTTTCAAAACAAAGGAGGCCATGTAATCCTTTAGCTGTGGTTATTACCAAAAATCAGATTCAGAGCGATTTGGTTACCTGTGCTGTGGACATACTGTAAATGACTAAAGGAGCAGGTTTGGGCAAGAAGAAACATCTGAAGCCTCAGGCAACTCAGGATTCGTCATATTCATCTACAGGTCTTCAGAGATTCTCTGGAGTTTCAGTGTTTAGGACAGGAAATTCATAACATGCTGCTCATTACCAGCCTGTCGTTTTAGGGTGGGGTCATCATCAGTATCTCTTTTCCTTGAAACTGACTTTTCCCCTCAAACAAGAGGGGATTCGACACAGCAATCAGCATGTTTACAACAAATTTACCACGTGCCTCTGAGCTTTTTGCTCTTGCTCAAGGAAAATATAATTTTCATGTGACATTCAGATGGTACTGTGGCCTGAAGTTAGTCACAGAACTGGGTGAAACTGGAATGCACAGTTTTTGGGGCTATGTCGCCCCACACCACCACAACGCCTCATGTGACTCCTGTTCACTTAACACGTACTGTATATTGGCTAAATGTTCACTGGCAATTTCTGATGCCAGTATACCAGACAACGTCTAAATAATCATCTTAGATGATTACTTTGGTTCTCCAGCCAGAAATCTGCCTAAATGATGAATGGGACGATAAAACAAGGTGAATATTTCCGTTTGTGCAAAAAACAACAACACCGGAACAAAAAATGTCAAGCTGATACACTGCACCTGTTCAGGGTTGAAAGTTCTGTAATTAAATAAAAATGTAATAAAGACCTCAGACCACAAGGCCCAGACGAAAGAATCGCTGAATGCTAAATATGTGGTTTCAAGATAAAGGATTCCGGCTCAAATACATCGAACACTGATTATATACCAGACAACTAATCAAAGCTGATACTGTATAATAATAAATAAACGAGTCCTAATAACATATTACATGCTAGGACTTATTTATATATAGCTATGCAGTGTTCTGAGCAGCCTGAATAGAACGCAGCAGGTGATACAACACTCATTATAAGACTTGAGACTTGACTTGGAGTCTAGCTCAGAGACTTGAGACTTGACTTGGAGTCTAGCTCAGAGACTTGAGACTTGACTTGGACTCTAGCTGAGAGACTTTTGAGCATCTCTGGTCTGTTGTTCCACCACTTTGGTCAAGACTAAAATATCTCAACGACTACCAGTAGGAGCCGCCATTGTTTTGAATGAACAGTCGCCTCCCCATTGCCCTCCCACCCCAGCTACCTAGGACACAGACACATTACTTGGAACCCGATAAGATTGATTGTCGTGTGATATCTGACCCCACCATTCTCGTGTGATATAGCAATATCGCAACAATCCAGCCGTTGTGCAAGGTAAACAGCTACGCATAAATACTGCTAAATAAAAGTCTCCCCAAACACAATAAAATTGCCATCTCTATTTTAAGCAGTGAGAGTTGGGGACAAGCGGCACCAAAGGTTCTGCTGCCGCTACCTACGTATTGTGTAAAAATGCGTGTCTAAAGCCCTTCTCATGCCAGCGGATGCACTAAATATTTTCCTGTGGTGCAAAATAAAGCATCAGCCAGTTGGAGGCTGGTGGATGAACACCAGGACGTAGTCTAATGATTTTGTTACCATGTAATGGTTCAGTCAACAAAGTAAATGTATATCACATACAGTTAATTTCCTCTTCTACCTAAATAGAATCATGTATCCCGTACTGTACATATATCCCCATAGCCAATGATAATGTATCATTTTCCATACTGGTTGTCTTTGCAAGTCCACCCCAAAACATCTACATCTATATGACAGCACTTAAAACATATTTCAATCTCACTCACATGCAATGATGAACTCAATCCAACCAAATTCAGGTTAACCGCAGCCTAGAAGATCAGTAAAGTGAGCCTCGCAGCCAAAACAGAAATAGAAAAGCAACCTCGAAGACCCCAATAGGTAAACATTGATGAAACAATGGTTTCTTTCTGGCAGCCAAGTCTTACACGTCTCGGTTTTAAAACCGTTCCCGCTCACAACAATGTTACCATATAACAAAATTGTAGACCGACAGCTATTGTTTCAGACGCTCTGCAAAGGAAATGCATTTCAAGCACTGAATGTGCTGCCTCGTCCTCTCAGTCGCTACCCAGAGCTCATGACCATAGATGAGGGTTTGAACGTAATTGACCGGAAAATTGAAAGATTAGCCTTAAGACTCAGTTTCGTATTCAACATAACAGTCCGAATAAGGATGTAGTGCTAGTGCCGCTGCACCAATCCATCTAACCCTCACTCAGCCAAAGACTATATAGTATTAAGTTGCTGTGAGCTGTAGCCTTCATTCACCACTTCTAAACCGAGGCAGAACATAACGTAATCAAGAATGCGAGAAAATCTCAGAGCTGAACCGGGCAGACCCATCCGTTTTCATCATACTCACCCTGGGTCGGGTTAATTAAGTCTACTGCTAACTTACAACACTAATAACATTACCGTCGCCAAAATACATCAAATCCACTACTTCACCATTAACCGTCAAGCCACTAAACCTGTATGGAAATTAACACCTCTGATGGTTAACGATCATATGACACGAGACAACACTTTGTGTCTCTCTCTTTCTCTCTCTCTCTGCGCCACACACACATAAACAGCCCGGTTCTGGTGGTTGATGAGAGCAGATATACGCTGATTAGCTCTCATAACGGGCCAGGTGGGTCGCGCACTGCCATGAGCCCATGACGCTAATGTCTGATTACTCCACATTTTCATTGTGATTACACTCTGAATCTGCAGTGTTCTCTGTCAGGTAAATCTGTAAGTTAGTAGCAGGCTATACAGTGGAGTTGCATATTAAGTGGTTTGGGCTCCTTCTGTAAGTAATTTTGGGGTAGAATTTGGTTTTGAAGAATTCTACAAACAGCAATACCACAAGCCAAGCAATGGACCCGTTCCAAACAGGCACATTTTCAACGGGCACTGTACTAGTAAGGGCAATTAATCACAGTTGGATGGCTGGTTTGTGGTTGGGCATGTGACTGTTACATTTTTTTTCTGCATGCGGAAAACTTGCAAATGACATGTGAATTCAACAGACTTTTGAGTTTTCATATTTGAAAAATGTATTTGAATCATGTTCTGCAAGCACATGTCCAACTCTGTCCAAAGGAAACAAAATCCACCTATCAGCACCTCTCTAATTGACACATTATAGCTCATTTGCTTAATGAGATATAGTGTGTTATTTGGGGGTTATGTGCAAGACTATTTTTTGGCTGGGACCAGTACCCTCAAATGGCACTTTAGTTTTTGTACAAATTATACAAAATAAAATATAATGCATCAACTGGTGACAAAAGTTGGAAAGAGCCAAGCTAGCTGTTTCCCCCTGTTTTTAGTCTTTATGCTGAGCTAAGCTAACCAGTACCTTTTATATTTACCGTACAGTGAAACTACTTTCAATGTTCGTCTCACTTTTTCTCCCCGTTTCCCCTCTCTCCTTTTTTTTTTTTCTCTAATCAGTAAATCCTTATGTTTTTTTATTTTTGCTTCTACAATTTCTACATTATTCAATAACCAAAACTGCACCCGACCCACCATCACAAGACCTGCATTATATTTAACAGATTAATCGGAAGCTTTTCAGGTCAAATCGAAATGATCCCAGAAGGCATCTGTGGGGACATGTCAGAATGGAAGCTTTCTTGCCAAAATAGAAGTAAAAATATTCACGGAGGAAATTTTATTTTATTTTCAAGAAGAACAAAGTTAGCAATGTTTGTCTCACCCCCTTTGCTTCCTTCATATGTTCAGCTTAGGAGGCTCAAGGCCCATTAGGTCTGTGTCCAGCCCCCCCTCCCAACATTATCCCTTCTTCATCCGCTCATCATCTCACACGTCTATCTGCTCATATTCATCCTTTCTCCTCTTTCCTTGCTCTATCGGCTTGTGCTTTCATCCTTCTCTTAAGCCATTTTCGCACACAGGAAGTGCATTATGTAATTCTTACACAAACCCCACAAACTCTGAACCTGCTTAGTCCATCTTGTGAAGGGCTCATTGCATGGGTAGAATCTGGTCTCAAATGCAAGTCTCCTTCAAAAACAACCCAAGGCACACTGTTGTGACCAAATTAAAAGGCCTTTGTTTGACAATGGCAATATGCATTTAAAATGACCAACGCGTTGCGACCGACATAAGTTATCTTGTATCTGTTTGTATTTTGCTATGTTTTTGTATTGTGCTATGGACCATTTGTGTGTGTCCTGAATAAAGAATATGATGATAAGTCTTCTTCCTTCATGGTCACTGTCAGCAGTACAAGGAACAAGAAAGTGATACATCATCAATAGGGAGAAAGAAATAGGAGAGAAGAGGAGGGGGAGGGAGTATAGGAGAGAGAGTGGGGATAATGGAAGGGGTTCAGTCTATAGTTCCATATATTAAAATACAATTATTTTCACATTATTGCTGAAGTGATATTTTACAAAAAGGGAAAAAAAGTCTGTCACAATTAAGGCTGAGTTATTTTGTTACTTTCAGTGGTACAATCCCAAAAGTCTCGCATTGGAGTCTTTTTTTTGGGGCGGTTGCCCCCTCTGATGTCCTTTTCAACCACTTCCAACACCATAGCCATGTCCGATTCCCAGTTTGTGCATCCCCGATTCCTCTCCTCGGGTCTTAGTCCTGCCCACAGGAGGTTCAAGCCGAGGAGTTGAGGAAGAGACGCAAGGAGAGAGGACTTGAGGCAACAGGCATTTAACAAACGTGCCACGGGTCAAATGACTTCTGCATAGTATACACCGGTGTATCCTTGATTATAGCTCCTCTGGGGAGTCTCCTAGAGCCTAGCTCCTCGATCCTTGCTGTGCAATTTTAGTAATTGGGACATCCTTCAAGATGACTCAATGAGATCGATTTCTGGCTCACAAGCCGGAGGATTGAGGAGTCGAAAGAGGTACAAATTTAGGAATTGGGAAAGGCCCAATGATTTTCAGCGTGTTCGGGTTGCCATGTCCCTGATAACCTCCTTGTTTCACAGAATCAGTCGAATTTGCTTTACAAATCCTGTCCAAAATATTGAAGATACTGAACATTGTTGAGCATTGAAAACACAATCTCCACTATTAATATAGATGTTCAAAATACAGTCCTTCCAGAAAAATGCGGAAGTTTTTTGTGATTGTTGCGGGCAAAAATCCTTGATTATGCGGCACGTTTTCTTAAAAAATGCGATGGAATATGCGGGATATTTATGCAATTTTATGCGATGAAATTGCGGGAACTTGCAAAAACTGCGGTTTGATGAAAAAGAGAAAAAAAAGTGATTTCCCCCAACACTCTGCTTTCCGATGATGTTCACGTCGCATAATTACGTCACTTCATAACGTTCCCATGGCAACAGGGGAAAATGGCTGCTCTTGTGTGAAGTAAACGCAACATTTTTTAACTTTCTGCTAAGATATACGTGACTTTTTTGCAACAAAAATGTGAGGATTATGAAATCATGCAAGCCCCGCATATTTTGCGCGGAAATGGGCAATTTATACGGCAAAAGTGCGGCATATTTGAAAAAAAATGTGACCCCCGCATAAATGCGATCGCATAATCGCGTTTTTCTGGAGGGACTGAAAATACCAGTGCTAATCATTCTCCTGCAAACACAGCTGGGTAAATTGCCCAGATCCTTGGCTTGCCTGCTCTCCACGCTCACTGAAGCTGTTAATCCGGTTCAAGCTTGAGTGGAATCTTAGAGCTGCCGCACAGAGAAATGCACATAATGTAAATTATAGTAAGAAGGCACAACTGTGAGATGGGTCGATACATTTGCAAAAATGTGTCACTTTCATGCAGTCTGGGGGAAGCCACCGGTAGAAGCTGCAGGCTCATGACCCTCTGAGCTTTGGACTCCCGAGGGATTGATGCAGATAATCAGCCTCAGCTTGGCAGCGTCTTAGCAGGAGCACGGACAGGTTTCCTCAGCAGTGGCGCACTGCACTGACTTTGTGTTTTTCATGTGCACGTGCAGGTCAAGCACCATTATATCGTGTTGAGATTTATTCACAGGGATGAGATACATGCCCCCGAGTCCCAGGCACAATTCCACATGCATTTAAACTTCCTCCCAAATGTAATGAAAATCCATGCCAGTTAATATGTAAATGATTAAAAGTCTGCATATTATTTTCAGGGTGTACATAAATGGGAAAGGCTGTCTGTGTTTAGAGTAGGGCTGCAACCAATGATTATTTTCATTTTCTATTTTTTCAATAATTTTCTCGGATAAATCAATTAGTTGTTTGGTTTTTTAAATGACAGGAACTGGTAAACAATGTCCATGAGTGTTTTCCAAAGCCCAAGATGATGTCCTCAAATGTCATGTTTTGTCCACAACTCAAAAATATTCAGTTTTGAGTAAAAAAAAACTAGAAATGTTCCCATGTTACAAGCTGGAATCAAAGACTTTTAACTTTTCTTTCTTAAAAAATGACTCAAAGTTGATTGGCAGTTAATTTAATAATTGACAACTAATCAATTAATCGGTTAATCTTTGAAGCTATAGTTTAGAGCGGACAATGCTGATCACTAAACAGTTTCAGATGCCCTTTTTAACAGCTGTTCCATCCATCCATCCATCCATCCATCTATTTATCCATATATCTTTGTTTGCATGGTTGAACGGCATCTGAAATCTGTTTGGTTTGTGTCTGAATTTATGAGTGATTTGGCCCAGCATGAGGATGTAAACGTAACACACATGAAAGAGCGGCCTTAAATACATAGAGAAGGACACACAGAGAAAGGTAGGTGTGTGTGTGTATGTATGTGTGTGTGTGTGTGTGTGTGTGTGTGTGTGTGTGTGTGCGACTCTTACATGAGCAAGTGCATGCACATTATCTCTCTAAATCTACAGTTTATCAGACCAGGTGCCAAGATAACCATAGAGCAAAAGATACAGCCCAGCAGCAGGTGTGTGTGCACCCACCAATAAGCTTCAAAAACAACACCCCTATCTGTGTGTGTATCTGACTAAATATGTGCGGAGACTCTTTGTGTGTGTGTGTGTGTGTGTGTGTGTCTGGAGACAGTACAGAACTGCAGGCCAATTCAAACAAACCACAGCCAACACCGACCTCATCGCTTCAACGCAAACACAGAAATTTAATATTTCTGCGATCAGAAATCAGAAAATATTTGGAATATCACCTGGAGCATCAGCAGCAGAATGTTGGGGCAAGGCAGTGGGATGAATCCTCCTTTGTTTTAGTTTTAGAGGTAATCCACCCCATCCCTCCCACGAATAGGCATCATCGGCTGTATATTAAGACCGTCGACGTGTCTCCACTTCCTCCCACTGTACAAAAATAAAACCCAAATCTCACGGATAAGGGCACCGCCATCTTTTAATTTTGGAGCCAGACAGTAGTGATCAGGCGATGGAGCCTCGGTATCAAAGTACTGCCCATACACCCGTCACTCATGATGTTTCACCCCGTTTTTATAGCATCAAATAACTAGTAAAAGCCAAACTTATCAGAAAAATTAACACTTGCACAAACATCAGCGTGATAACAACTACCTAAAATGACAGAAAATGTATTTGACGTGTACTTAGAGTTTTCTTAATTTGGCCCATGCTCCAAATCCGCTAACATGGAGGGGATGGGGTTTATGACCTATAATGTAGCTAGCCACCAGGGGGCGTTCCAGATGTTTTGGCTTCACTTATGGCGTTTTTCCATTACATGGTACCCGCTCGACTTGCCTCGACTCTACTTGCCTCGGCTCAACTCGACGCACTCTAAGTCCGCTTTCCATTGCAGATTTTAGTACCGCCTCAGCGTGGCTGGTCGTCATAGCGACTGCCGTGGGCGTGGCTTGGTAGCGTTGCATTTCCCCTGACTCATTTCCTGGTTCTCCTTCTCCATAAACAACATGAAATCAAGGAGAGGGATAACTTTTACTGCTCCAGATTTCCCACCGTGGTCAGAAAGCACAGAGGAGACACTTTGTTTCTCTCACTATGACTCTAGAGTCGCTACTCGCTCCGGAGCTAATCGCTGTCACTCTCTGACTGATCCCTCGCTCTATCACCCACTCCCCACACACACACACACACACACACACACACACACACACACACGCCGGCTCGTCGCACACACCAGCGGAGAAGTATAAACATCAGGCCACTTGTATGCTACGGAGAAAGCTCTGTGTGGAGCCTCTGCAGGACCAAGAAAAACGTTTCAAAAGAAGCTGGAGGCAGCAAACAACCACCGCTGGCTAAACTATTTAAAAATGCTGGGTTGGTTCAGGACACCCCCGTCTGTCGCTAGCAGTGATCAGTGATGATTCTTTCCGATTGGAACCTCGACTGAGGTGGTACTAAAAAAAGTACCTGTTAGCAGGTACCAGGGACTTTTTTTCGTAATGGAAAACCAAAAAAGGCGAGTAGAGTAGAGTCGAGGCGAGTCGAGCCGGTACCATGTAATGGAAAAGCGCCCATTATACAGTGTGTGCGTCAACCCCTAATATGCATACAATATAAATGCAGCAATTCACACTAAAAAAAAAAGTCATGTTTTTATTCTCAGTTTACCATCTACAGGGTGAGAGGCGGTAGAGTGGTATCTGTGTGTACGTGATAGATTTCAGTGCAGCTGTAATGTAACCTCATTGGGGGCTGGTGATAACATGCCCCTAATTGGCAAGAATAGTTGAACACACACCACTCAACTATATTCTGGTGTAAAGGGCATGACAAGAAAAAGTGGTGTCTACCGGCAGTAGTAGAGTAGCGTGTTAGAACAAGACAGACACCAGCCTGATTAACGTGAAGTATTGACAGAGGCAGCCTGGTCGATGTCTGGCAGCAAAGCAGCAGAAAGGGAGCCAACCAGTGGATATAGGCCAAGATGGGGAATAGGAGGATCAGAGGGGAAGAAAAAGGAAGGAAAGAAGGAAAAATTACAGCTGCATTTTAGCATCTTTTAGTTAATTGTTTTGGTTTTTCTCAGTCTGAATAACCTCATATTCAGCAGTAGCAGGCAGCTGCATAAACCCGCTGTACACTACCTGCTTAGCCCCAACCAGCAGATAGACACAGTTCGCAACTAGCTGGTGATCATAGAGGAGCATTCAGGTACACAAACCTTGTTTTACTAAAGATCCGTATGTCAGTTGCAGTATACATACAGTAAGGTCAGAGGTCCAGGACAATGTCATAAAAATGCGCCATACAGTAAATAGTAACAGTAAAAAAATATATAAATAAATATAAAGTTTAACAAAAATTTCGTAAAGTCAGCAACAACATTGAAAATATATCTCAAAACCTACCTATTCTACCTGCTTAGACTCTGTATCTCCTACATTACAGTACATTTTTTACAATAGTGGCCTTTACCTCTTATATTAGAGACAGCCCTTCATTTTAACACATTCTCACTCCCAACTCTGCACATACGTACACTTGGTTGGGCCCCCTTGACCTCATTTTTTTTAACCCTCTGGGTAACTTTTTAACGTGCAGGGTTTGGTTAGATTTAGAAAAAAAACGATTGTGGTTTGGGTTAAAATAAGCAGGTTTGTTACGTAACTTATGTACGTGACGACATACGTAAGTCAATGTTGACTTTTGGTTTCACATGGGACATGAATAGCTATAGGTCTTCTGGGTGAAAGTTGTGTGTATGAGCCATCCCTTTTCCCTATGCAGACTCTTTATACTACGTCATCTCACATCTCTGCGGTTGAAGCCAGGGGCGTGTCCTACAGTCCCTAAAGGGCTGCGTCGGTATCGGACACTGAGGGCCACTGACCAAGCTGCTGTATTTGACGATTTGGGAGCGAGAACAGGTTGTTCATTTCTAATTCCCCATGTTCCACAGGTAATGCTAACTCAAAACGTCCACCATGTTTCCCTGTTGTCTTGATACATTCAGTGAAATGTCCATTTCTACAGCACTAATTCCATCAGCACGGCAACAGAGTCATGTCAGGCGCTCCACTTTGCCTTTCCCCCCCGAACAGTCAGTACGTTTACACGCACAGCAGTAACCCGGGATATGGTCTTAACCCGGTTAAGTGAATAAGCGGGTTATGCCAGTTCTCCCTGTATACATGAGCGGGGAAGAATGGGGAGAATGACAGGAGTAACTCTACCTCCGCTCCAGTAGGTGGCGCTCTGCCAACGCTTTTTCTTCCGGCTGACCTCTGTCAAAATTACACAGACAGATCACACAATTTGTACAATTTGTAACAACTTAATGTTTCATTTACACACTCTTGTCACAGCATAGGACAGCACAGTGTTCCCGCCAGATGAATGACAACTTATTTGGCTCATTTGGCGGGGGCTGCTAGCTCCCTCCACTTTTCTGCGGAGACACAGCGCTGACAGACCCGGAGATGTACAGTCGGTTTAGCCATCTCCCGATGTCCGCTGCTGCCTCGGCAAGCCTGCCTCAGAAAAAACATCAGGAAATCAGAAGTACAGCAAAGACCACGGATAAGGTGGATGACGATGGATGGATGGATGGAAGGATGGATGGATGGCAAAGAAGAAATTAATTGTATGAAAACATTTCTGTTAAAAAAGAGAAACTGAGAGCAGCAAAGTGAGCGTATGACATGACTGTTTTGATGGAATTAGTGCTGTGGAAGCATTCAGAGAATTTGGAGGAATAAGAGGAAGAAAAGAAACAAACCTAAAAAAAATGTATTTACTAGGACAATCAGGAGAGGCAGTAGTAAGAGGAGAAATTGACATTTGAATATGGCCGGGAGGCAAAAAGAGGCTTGGTGCGAAATAAAGGTGAGAGAAGATTAAGCTATTTTAAGAAGTTGGAATGAAAACGACAGTGATCAGCAAATCACTGTCTTACCTCTGAACTAACTAACTGTAACTGGGACGCCAGTCTGGTAATCTGCTGGCAGTAATGCTTAATAAGGCAAGCCAACTGCTGTCAAACACTACAGAAGGAAAGGAAGCAAACAAACTCAGACTTTTGCACATTCAAGTTACTATTTTAGTCTCAGACAAAAATCTTAATGTCCAAATGGAAATAAATAAGAAATAATGGCAGACATTATGAACGGTCAAACATCATCTATTCATCCTGGCATCAAATTAAACCTTGTGAAATCATTCGTCAGTGCAGAGATCTGCAGACTGTACACAACCCTACATCTTTTTTTTATATCAAATATCGTGACACCACCAACAATAAATAATTAACTGTATGAGCTAAACAGACAGAAGCAGTCATTTGGGTGAAACTGTTATATATTATCAGTGGACAAAACAAAGTTTTAACATCCATCGTTCAAGTCTACACAGGATCGGCATTGGATGCTAAAAACGTGTCACTTTAATAAAGGTATAACCGTCAAAACCGTCATTGTAAAGGCTGTGGAGGCGGTGTACTTAACATTTCCGCCTCCAAGTAATTTTAGTGTGTTACAAGTGTATTTAAATAGGAGCATGGCAAATCAAACTTTGGCAGATCTGCAAAAGGTAAATGAAAGTGTTATTCTTAGGCTACATTTGATGGAGGAACAAAAAAAAGAATAGCGCCTTCCCTAAAAACAATCAAATAACAGCAGCGGTGTGATTGAGGGAAAATGCCCTTATTCACCCTCCATTCACACCATCTGCCTCTATAATTTTTTTTTCTCCCTGCACAAATCTGTCTCAATCCTTATCAGAAGACAGCTACACTGTAAAAACATTATTCTTTAGCACAAGTAAGTATTACAAGTTTTTCAGATGTAGAAATATAAATTATCAGCATTTAAAGTTAAACAAAAACAAAAAAAACAGTTTTTTTACTTAGGAAGTGCTGAGTGTCTTCCTTTAGCAAAGTGATGAAGAAAAGTGCCACTCCCTGCACTCTTTAATACTAGCACACTAACCAGAATCACTGCTGAGAAAAACTGTGGTTAGTTTAGTTTCACATGATAACAAGAACAAAAGTGCATCATGTTATTTACACTTTAATGGAGAATTATGTACTAAACCGGTTTGAGTCGTGATTCACTCGGATCTTTAAGCCGAGTCTTTAAATTGACTCACGAATCGCGAGTCTCTAGTATCATTAACTCGGATCAGTTGAGTCCTACTACAATTCAATCTAAAATGATAGCGGCGCCACACACGAACCTCTTGCAACATTAGCTACTACTAGTCCTAGCCATCTTAGCTGCAAAAAGCTTTATAACAATTTCGTAGGCAACAACAACTCCACAAGTCAACTCAAGCGACTGAGTGAGCAGAGAGACAGTCTGAGACAGGTTATCCGACCCGCAGACTCACAGCCGGAAGCTCGCAGACCATGGGATTCACTCTAGAACTTGCGAGCCCTCGATGACTCGCGAGTTATCGCTGCTCGTGCGAGTCAGTCAATCCCGCAAATCAGCCGGCTACGCTGTCATGAGTGGATCTGATTCAGACGAGCGAGTGAAGTCTCTCCTTGAGCTCAGGGTAAAGCAAATCCACAACAAAAGCCATTCTTTCACTTCTGAAACAACATACAATGTTCTGCACGTAGCCTAGCTAGGCCTACTGTAGGTTTGGTGTATAAATGTAGTATGTTAAAATGCAATTAGGTTGATGCAGACCGTCCAAAATATTGCAAGCTCGCCTCGCAGACTCGCGAGCCCTCGATGACTCGTGAGTTGTCAATGCTCGCGCGAGTCAGTCAATCCCGCGAATCAGCCAGCAATTTAGCAATACTGACTCAAGTGATTCAAGTGACTCGCACAGCCCGGTTCAGTTTAGCGAGTGACTCAGAATAACCCGAATCCTTAAAAGGAACCGGGTTTGCCAGACCTATTACGTACATACTTAAAACAACTGCAAAAATTAACGAGTTTCAAAATAAGACGGCCACTAAAATAAAACACATACACAGGGGAGACAGACAGGACAGAAGAAACAATGCAGCAAACACAAGGGTTATTAAAGTAGCAGTAAAGTAACATTTAAAGGTCCCATGGCATGAAAATTTCACTTTATGAGTTTTTTTTTAACATTAATATGAGTTAATATTAATAAAAATGGTCCCCCAATGACTAGAAATGGTGATAGGTGTAAACCGAGCCCTGGGTATCCTGCTCTGCCTTTGAGAAAATGAAAGCTCAGATGGGCCGATCTGGAATCTCCTCCTTATGAGGTCATAAGGAGCAAGGTTACCTCCCCTTTCTCTGCTTTGCCCGCCCAGAGAATTTGGTCCTCCCATGAGAAAGAGAGAGACATCATGGCTTTCAAACAAGCAAAGTGGCAGTTGGTCAAGGCCACACCCCCACCCTCCACCTTGCCCCCCCTCTCTCCTCCTCAATAGCTACAGACACAGAAATGGCACATCCTAAGGAAAGCTCATTGTGGGACTGGCTCTAGTGGCTGTAATTCTGCACCAAGGCTGAATTTCGGGAAAGAGACTTCAGATATAGTATTAGAGGACCACTAAGGTCTATATAAAAGAGACTTCAGATATAGTATTAGAGGACCACTAAGGTCTATATAAAAGAGACTTCAGATACAGTATTAGGGGACCACTAAGGTCTATATAAAAGAGACTTCAGATACAGTATTAGGGGACCTCTAAGGTCTATATAAAAGCATCCAAAGAGCACCATGTCACGGGACCTTTAATGCAAGCTAAATACGATTATAAATAAATTTAAGTTTTAAGGACATATAACAAAATATAGCCAGTTGTCCTACAAAAAACGCCCTGTGTCGCCTCTCTAAATAAATATTCAGACCCCAATGACATGCGTCAGTGCCTGAGGTTCCCTGAACCCGACTTTAGTAAACACACACTGGGCTGAAAGACACAACTGTTCGGTCCAGTGTAGACCACCGATGGTGTCTGCCCAGATTTCCTTAAACACTCTAAACAGCAGTCCAAATGCAGTGGGGCTTTTGGCACAAAAATTAAATGTGGAATTAGGAATAAATTGTATTGGTCTTTCATAATCCTATTGCACCAGGTAATAAAAGTCTAATTAACTAAAACCAAAAATACACCCCTGACCCATTTGTTGAGACCTCGCGCCTCCAACCAGAAACCTGCTGGCTCAGGAAACCCCAACTGTATCAAACTGAGAAGGTGGCCATGGACGGTGTGCGTTGCAGTTACCGTGGAGACCCCGCTGATGATGCAGTCAGGGCGCTTAGTGATGGGGCTTAGCGAGCAGTATGCCAAACCAGCAAATCCTCCAGAGGGATTTTCACCCGCCGATGTCTGAGCCCTAATACTGTCCCAATTGACTCCAGATGTTACTGCACAGACCGGGAGCGAAAATGAAAGATAGAGAGATCCGGTCTGTAGCTCAGTTGCCAGCCAAGTATTTGTACTGGAAACTATAATTCATCAACACAGAAAAACTGAACAGACACCAGGCACAGCAACTAGGGGTGTAGTCAACCAAAGAAAATCTTGGTCAACTTAACTTGTCGAATTCTGGGCACTTTCAGCTGGGAAAAACACTTTGGTGGACACACGGCATTATAAAAGTAACACCAGCGATTGTCTGCCCAATGAGAATTTGTTCATGTGACCCTTGGCAAGAAGACAAATAAGTGTATTTCCCAAAATGCTTAACTATTCCTTCAAGACATCTCATAGTTTATATTTCGCTAAATTGTGCAATTTCCCATTTCCTGTGGGCAGAGGAGTGATCATAGCCACCACCACATTTTATCCGAGCAAATACCCCCACTTTGTGATTTAGGCTGGTAAGAAAGGCAGCTTATCCTCAATTGTCTTCCTCCACCTCCCAACTTGCTCTCTTTTCACCCCCAGGGTGTTAAGTGAAGGGAAGGGCAGAGTTCCAATCATAACAGTGAATTACCCTCTGAATGTTTTGCCGTCTCCAGCCAGGTGAGTCATCAGCATTATCCCTACAGCAAACTAGTTTGTGTAGTGTGGTTTCAAAAGCAAGTGTCTTTGGTGTGGTGTGTGTGTGTGTTTGTGTGTGCGTTTAAGAGAATGAAAGTGATGTTAAAGAGTGTATGAGCTGTGTACTAAAAGCTGGTGTGGAAAGGGAAAGATTAGTGAGCATGTTGAGGTCAAAGTGCCTGGTGTGTGTAGGAGTGTAAATTCTGACACAGAGTACATGTCAATACAAATGTAGGCTACATACCTCAATGTACACATTCCTTCACCTGACAGAGAAAAACAGACAAGAACACACACCTTGCAGTGAGTCTGACTAGCCTACGTAAATAAAGGGAGAGAAGAAAGAGAGAATATTCCTGTTGATTCTCTGAATATGTGATCACTATTCCCGGTACACATATCTAATTACACAATTGTAAATCATTTATACGCTAAAGACAACCAGTCAGTGCCAAACAGAGGTTTTTCTTCCAATGGAGGTCTGTACTTGCAGCAAATGCTGAAAAGTTGAGTGTTGTTTTTTTTTTTTATAAGAGATCCCCATTTAAACCTTAAATGTCCAATGTGACTTGGTACAGTAATGGGCCATTGTATGGAGTTGAGCAAAGGAAACTTACAATCTAACATTGGTATGACTTTCTGTTATTTCCAAGCTTTAGATGGAGTAATAAGTAGTGAAATTACAGTTCAGTTTCGTACTGTCTTGGCGAGCCAACCAGAGGTGCTGGCAGGACAAAAGACTTTATAGCTGGTTACTGTCTGTCAGCAAATCCATCCATTTCCTCAAACCCACAATAGCAAGTATCAAACGAACTTGGCTCTTTCTTCAAGATTGACCCCCTCACAAATCATGCTCTCGCCCCTTGGCAGGTCTCAAACAAACCCAGGTTAAAAAAATAAATAAATAAAAAAACTAGTACAATACAAAACTACAATTTTAGATTAATTTGTGTGATTTCGCCTCACAACTCGCATGCGGACACACAATACACTTTCCTGCCAACATTATTCCACTGCTCTACAACATGCCAATAAATGCAGCAATGGGCCAGCAAAGGCAGGAAAAAAATACACTGCAGGCAAGTAAGCATGAATATAAACAATACAGGTTTCAAAATTTTAAAAGAAATTTGGGGGCTCCCTTTTGGCTTAGGGGGTGGGGGGTTAAGACAACATCCATAAATCGCAATGTGTCCGGTGTGACTCATGTCATCACTTCGTCTCTTCCCTTTCATTGCCTTTCATCCCTAATGAAACCATAAAAATGTCACCCCAAAATCTCTCTCGCTCTTATATATAAACAAATAAGGTTCATTGTTTTATGAGGAAGGAAATGGATTTAACATGTGTATTGTTAGAGCCTCAAGGGTACGCACAAAGTGTTTTGGTAAGTAACACTTAATGTAATCAGAGAACTCCACAGTAAACCTTCAATGCTTTTAAGAAAGATTTGGAATTTCCTCTCATGGCTTATAAGAAAGTGATTATAATACCCTAAAATTTTTTGCAAAGTACAAATGTTTTGTACTTAGTTTCAACCCTACTTTGTGTCGTAGGTTGACACATGTTTTTACATTTCAAACTTCCTTCAGCGAGTTAGTATTGCTCTACAATAAAGTTAGGGGAATTGTGAGTAGGGCTGGGTATCGTTAAAAATATTACGGTACTTTGATACCAGTACCTGAATAGTTTTTACCATACCAATGCTATGGAATCCATTTTAACAAATATAAATTGTATTGTAACAATTTATTTTTGTTAAAATGGATTCCATACACCTATGCGACACAGAATGTCGTCAAGCCTCTCAAAATACACACACGCATGTGAGCTCCATTTCAGCGCGCAACATAGTTTTTCCTGCATGACTCTACGACGTGTAACATTAGACAGCCAATCACAAGCATTTATAGATCTTGGTACAAGCATGCTGCATGCTTATTGGCTCACTGACGCTGATGAGATTTACTCCTTACTAGGTATTGAAATTTCTCGATGCTATTGAGGCAATTCGTTCGGTGCCTAAAAGTGTTGAAGTTCGATACCCAGCCCCAGTTGTTGTGAAAGACTGATTTTAAAAGATAATGTTCTAATTTGAAGAAGCAGAAGCTGAGATATCCTGACTTTTAGTCCTTGTCTTAATCCTACATAATGCAAGTCATTAGTGTCTTTGTTAGACTATCTCCTAGGTGAACGCACACCTCTTGTACAATTGTGGTAAGGGTCTTTCCAAGTGTTGCTTTGAGTCTGGATTAAAAGTATAGAGAAAGTGCGGTACTGATGCAGGACTAGGTTACCATGTACTACTGAGACGCCACAGTATGCAGGTAACCTCATACCGAGAACTATGTCACTGAAAGGTGTTTCCGTTTATCCGGGCCTTCAGAAGACGATCACTAATGAGTGAAAGCAGCTGCTCAAGTGTTTGGGTGGCAGAGCGCACTTTCAGGATAATAACCCTGAGTGGCACATGTCTGTCCCTGCCCAGTTTATTGGATAAGCGAGTGCAGCAGTGTTGACACACGCCTGTTTAGTCCTTGTGTGAAAGAGAAGGGAGAAAATAGAGCAGGAAAGCCTCTATCGATGTCTGCCTTACACAACAGGCCGCAGCGTTGGATTTCTGCGGTTCGCTCAAAGGGTAAAGGAAACCAATGCTTTATTTCTTTGATGTGGTTTTCATTATGCCCTACATCTGACAAGGTCCACTCTGACTGGGCTTAGATACAAAAACACAGAGCAGAAGTTTGTGCTCTTTTCGTCCAGTTCCAGCCTCTTTTGTTGCACTTTTGTTTCAACATGTTTGTTGAAAGCACTCTGGAGTTCCATTTCAGTAGACTTCACGTTATATCACAGCAACACTTCAATCCACAACTTCTCTACCGAGAGTGAACAAAGACCGAACACAGGAGCAGGTTGACAAATGAGAAGTGTGGGATCTGAAGAGAGACGGAGCAGTAATAGGTCATAATAACCAACCCGAATCAGCTGCAGAGATCAGGGGAGCTAATCCGGTGTCAAGCCTAATAGAATCACAGACACAGAAATAGACTGTAGGGCTCAACAGTGGCTTTGACTTTGCTTCCGTGTGTGTGTAAGTGTGTGGTAGTATTCTTAGATTAATGGTCCAAGGGCCAGAGCTGAATTGCCAACCGGGCAAAGTGGGCAACCGCCCTGGAGCCCCAGAACGCAAAGGGCCCCAATAAAGTGCCAGGCGGACTTTTGCCTGTTGCAGAGAACAGTACAATACCTAAACTCTAACTGTGAATTAGGAGCAAAATGATGTATTGAGGAACGCTGTGACACAGACTCCACAGATCCTTGTGGTCTACGGCTGGAGCAGATCTTGACAGTGTGCACTGAGGAGGTTGTCTCAGCCTGCCCAAGCAACTCGTTTTAACCACGAGTTTAAGCCCTATTCAGGGAGCAGACTTTTTGATTTAGCCAGTTTGGTTAGCCATTGTTGTTTAATTGCAAATTTTAAGTAAGGTTCTGCTTTATTACCTGATCTTGAATACATTTTTTAGACATTTAATATTTCAGTTTTGCACAAAAGTGTGTTCTATTATATTAACACACAGCAGATCTGGGACAAGATGATATTCCAGTATAGAATAACTGAACACGCAGAGTGGGAGGAATGGGGGTTTAACAATGGCCCAGCAGCTTGTTTTCTCCCCTGAGGCCCCCTGGCAGGTTCATCTGGCCATGGAACCACAGAGTAACAAAGGACCCCATTAAATACTTAAAAGACACCCCTGGAGACCCCCCCACCCCCTCTTAGATGAGGATGGAATGAGTCATTAACACAATGTGTCATATGCAGTGCACATGATCAACCCTCCCCTTGAACTGCACGATATTTCTACAAGCATGTCAACAGCAACAGCAGCAGTAGCAGACAATTACCGAACTTCTGGAACAAAAGCCATGTTGAATTTCTTTACACTACACAATTTCTTTAGTATCTGTTCTGCTTTATCGCTCTCCCGGCACATGTCATCTGACTGAGATCCTACTTTTTTTTTTTTTTACTGCCTGTATATCCCATTCTTAAGGAAAGATGGCGGATATTAGACCGCTAACTATATTTCACACCTGTATTTTTTGTCCTGTTTTTCCGAGCGAATGCTAAAAAATAGAGCTGCAAAGATTTATCGATTAGTTGTCAACTATTAAATTAATCGCCAACTAATTCGATAATCAATGAATTGGTTTGAGTCCGTTTTTAATCAGAAAAAATATCTGATTCCAGCTTTGTGAATATTTTCTTCACTCCTCTGTGACAGTAACTGAATATCTTTAAGTTCACATTTTTCACCATTTTCTGACATTGTATAGCCCAAACAATTTATAGATTAATCAGGAAAATAATCAACAGATTAATCGACAATGAAAATAATTGTTAGTTGCAGCCCTCCTACAAACTAGGTTTAGGTGAGTGTAAAGTTTTGGGTTTGAATGCTTTCATTGTAGGTCATCATTAGTCCCTCAAATATTCATATGTCTTTGTTCCACTTGGGCTGCCAGTTCCAAAAACACCTGCACTAACTATGCTGTCAGGCACTTTGAATAAAAGCATCCCTGAACCAGTTTATAGGTTACATTTCTGTGCACATGTATGTTTTTACACTTAAATACTTAAAAAATAAATATTTCAAGATGTTTCAGGTTCCCAAAACAACCATTTTGGGGTCAACGGTCTTACGATGAGTCATAACTTTAATGGTAGCACCTATTTTGCTTTACTTTCCTGCCAGTACAGAATACAATATGTGCTAACTCACATGTTAGGCTCCAACCAGGAGTTGATGCATAGACTGTATAAGTGAAGCTCAAACATCTCGATCGCCCCCTGGCTGGCTACAGTGTACCCCTTCCATGGGGGCATGGGCCAAACTAAAAAAATCAATACACATCAAATAAATCTTTCCCAAAGAAAGTTTCTGTCATTTTAGATAGTTCTTATCACGATGATGTTTGTTCAAGTGTTAATTATTATTATTAGTTACTTGATGCTATAAAAACGGGGTGAACCGTCATGATTGACAGCTGTGATTGACTCACGATTGGCTGGGCGGGTGTATGGCCGTGACTTCTATACCGCGGCTCCACCGTCCAATCACTGTTGCGCAGACTCGGGCTCCAAAATTGGATGGCAGCGCTTGTATCTCGGATATTTTAGCTTCACTTTTGTACATTGGAAGGAAGTGGAGACGCGTCATCCATCTTTATATACAGTCGAAAGCTGCAACAGCGAAAAGCCTCCTGCCTCACCTGCTATACTGCATGTCATTCCTGGTTTGCCCAAATATGATTTTGGTGTTTTTGGCTCCTGTGTAGAAATCTTCTCAAAACGGCGAGACACAAAATGCAGCAAGTGAGCACTTTGTGCTCTAATAACTCATATATTTCATCTCTCAATCTAGGACACTAATCCTGACTTGCACCTATTGCTTTTGCTAAACAACAAGCTTTTTGATCTCTTGACAGCACAGAGTACCACAAGCTAGATGACGAATGACCTGTGAAATATTTGGCTGTAGATGTGGTTTCTTACTTTGGTTTGGCAAATGGAAGGCTTTCTAAAACTTCTTTGTTTTGCTTCGCAGTCACTCTTAGCAGCATCTGCTAACAGTAAAGTGTTTCATTTAGCCACAAATTGCTGTGTGGTGACATGGTATGTTTAAAGACACAGAGGGGTTGCCTGTAAATGACTGATTACACTACCTGACACTGTACTCAGTATATCAAAACAGAGGTTTTAACTGTCAAAATCAAAAACTCTTTCCTAAAAATAAGCCTGTCTGTACTTTCAAGATGCTGAAGGTGCAGTTTTTAGGACTGTTTTGGTATTGCAGCAAGGCTACTGTCAAGCCCACAATGTCAAATTAGCATTTTCTCCAACTCGATGTTCAGGTGCCTACTTTTCCTGACTTTACAGACTTTACAGCGATCACTCTATAAGAGGGGATGTCTGTTTTTTCCAAATGGAATTATACGGTCGTAAAACTCCGTCCAAACCAGCACTTAAGCACTTTTAACAATAAAACAAGCACATGGGCTGATCATTTGGTCTTGCCAGGACACATCATGCCTCCAGTCACACCAGGATGAATAATAGCAATATTTAGTTGAGAAAAAAAAAAATATATATATATATATATATATATATATATATATTTTTTTTTTTTGTTCAACTACTTGTGTTAACAATACAAGCCTTCAGACTTAAGTGAGGAGTCTGCCGAAAAAACAATCACGTTGCTATTTATCTTTCTTTTTGTTACTCTGTCCTCTTATCTTTGCCAACATTGGTCATCCAAGCAGCCAGACACTATCTTCTCAATTGAATTGAGATTTACTTAGTTCAAATTTCACTATATCTGACTGGCATCATGCTGTGTCACATAGCCATGATGTCCAAATTGGAATACTAAACTCAGTCACATGCAGGGCAGACTGAACAAGTCAATGTGAGCTGTCTGCATGCACAAATTAGATTTCTTTTTTTTTTTTTTATTTTAGCCATGACATGGCTCTAGGGATGGGAGTCTGTCAGTCTGTCTTTGGTCCAGACTTAAATACCTTGATAATTATAGAGCTCAACTGTGTGGTTCTGGGAGTGAAAATCCCATTCATTTTCTCCATAAGGAATTTTATTACGAGTCATAATGGCTAAACTATCCAATGTAGACTGACCACGAGCTAAGAGATTGTGAAACTAAGGTTTATGCCCCTGTGGAAGCGACAAGTCTGAATGATATAAACATTGTTTTAAGAAAAACATGTTTTAACATGGAAATGTTTTCCGAAACCCACGAACAGCTATAGCGATCTGCTACCACTAAAGTCTATGATCGTTTACGTACACAGTCTTGTACCTTTGCCTTTTTTCTGTTTTCAAAAGCTTTTTTTGTGCCAAATCAAATATTTAATTGGTCGCGACTTATCTTGTAGCTGGTTGGCTTGGTCCCAGGCTTAACTCTTTACATAAGCATTTAATGAAATGGCGATGGAGCAATTGAATGGGGGAAATCACTTCTAGGAACCAAAGCCGTTTAAAAAAGTGGGTGGTCACTGCTGAGCTCTATTGGTTTGATTGTCATGAAATTTGGTGCAGACATTCATGTTCCCCAAAGGGTGAATCCTGCTTTGACGATCCAGACTTTATAGCTGCAAGCATGACCGTCAACCCTTGTTTAATTCTCCAGTTTGAACATGTGTGAGGAAATTACAACTAGGAGTGGAAAACACAAAAACATACAGACAAAAGTAGACAGGAATGAACGCCATGGGCTAAGTGTACTGTACACGTACGTCATTTAATGCTTTCTTTATATTTACAAATAATATTATTATTATATTAGATACTCTCTGCACTCTCCACCGTTTGAAGTACATTTTTTTTCACATGCTATCAAGTTTGACACGTTCTATCACAGAAGTGATCAAATTTCATACAATTAAAAATAGAGAAGAGTATGTGTGCACACGGGGCGAGGGCCACCTCTAAAATGTGCTCCATGTCAGCACAGGTACATTGCTAATGATGTAGGAGTGAAATGTTGGTGAAAAAGCAGCTGCCAACTAGTGTAGTGTTTGGAATATTGTCAGGCAGTGTTTGATGCAAAGTACCACTAATTTAACCCAATTATTTCCCAGCTATAAAATAAGAAGCAGTCTGGGAATGGAAAGTCTTTCCAAAATAAAAGCCTTCTCTTTAATGGGGCATGGAAAAGCACTGACACACATTGGAAAGAGCTGTCACAAAGAATTACCGCTCATGCCACTCACTATTGTTTCCCGTATTCATACATTTGAATGAATGCATCTATTTGAATTTGCAATGAAGACTTCATTTGCCTTAAATGTTACCGTAACAGCAATGTTGACTGTTCAGTTTTGTGTTTCATGAGATGAATTCTAGTACAGAGGTCACAATTTTCCCACATCTTATCCCTATTTTCTCATTTGTGTCTGGCAATGCCAACTAACCACTACTGTCTAGCCACACACACACTGTGGGAAGGATACGTGCTATTCGTAATTAAAGCAGTATTATGAGGTTGGGGTTTTGCTTTCCTTTGGTTTAACTAATTTAGTTTTTTTGTTTTGTTTTTTTTTACTAAAAAACTGTCAGTTCAGTACTTATGAGAGATGTGACTATAAAGGCCAACTAGTTCTAAAATTAGTCCCCATTTTTGCATTTATCCTCCTCCTTTCCTGCACTTCAGGCCATTCATGCTTTGATAGTGATCAATAGAAACACAACAATACGTTAAAATCTGGTTGTGTGAGTTGATACAAAGCTAATTAAGATGTTAAGCTCTACAAAATGGTGTCATCCAGCGACTTTCGCGTGCGGAAAATTGAGCGGATAATTACCTCTTCTGAAGAGTCCGTGTTTTGTTTTTTTTAATCCTCCGTGTCCTCCTTAGTTACAAGCAACTTACGATAGCTAAATGCATAGGCTCCAAAGCTACTCCTTAAACTATACATTGGGGTTAGGGCTGAAACAACTACCCAATAAATCAAATAAAACCATTTATATGAAAATAGTTGCCAACAAATTTCATCATCAATTAGCTGGGTCTATGCTATGATGCACGGCATCATACAGGTTACACTCTAGTGTCTCCGGCCTAATTTCAGATAATTAGCTTTAGCTAAATCTGTCGCCGCCAACAGATTTGTGTCGAATTTGACAGACCGAAATTCCGTTCATCAATTCATCAATGCATTCATGATGAAAGACTACTTCTGCTCCTTTTCAGTAGGATGAATAGCACTGTAAAAAGCAAACTTAAAAAATATATACTGAGCACCAACACCACAGCACTGAAGAGAAGCGAGAACTATGAAATCCATTCTACAGACAATGAGATTTGTTCTTTGGATTCCAACATAAATACCTCTGCTACCTATCCACCATCCCCAGGCCTTCACACCCATGCACATGAACGCACCACATGGGCACACTCTAAGCAATCCAGGCGTTCAAGTGAATTATTACTCAACATTTTTCAAAGTTTCATGAAGTTCTAAAGGCAACATGATGTGATACTGTGACAGATTACAGTTTATTAATGTCAGTATTCATACAGAGCTTTGGCAGTAAGGTATCTGATTATGGTCACGCCAATAAAGCCATTTGAATTTGATTACATATCTCAAGCTAGTTTCAAGCTCTCCAAAGTGACTTTCACAGTGTGTTAAAGTGCTGTATTATGCTGTTTGGCTTTTTCCTTTATTGTGTTATATATCTTTTTTTGTGCATGTTATAGGTGTACAAAGTGAAAAAGCCCAAAGTCCCCGGCACGCCATCTCCAACAGAAAACACTGTTAACAAACTGCTCCAAACAGCTCTATTGTAGTCCAGCCTTTACTTCAGAGACAAACGTGCGTCACTTTGTAACACACGTTATAATGCTCGCCTAGCTGCTAGCATGGCACGCCCTCATCCTCTGCTTCTGACTGGCTAAGTAGTCCTTACCTAGGTGCTGCGCATGTGCAACTCCCAACAAAGATGGAACAGAAGTGAGAGGTCTCACTCTGTAGCTAAAACAGAGATCTCAACACACAGGGTGAAAAGAGGAGCTGCAGCAGTGTGCAGTAAAACAAACATGGTGTTTTTTTAAAATTAAACCATGTAAACCTATTCTGGTACAACCTCTAAATACAATTATGAACCTGAAAATGAGCATAATATGAGCACTCTAACATAGCTCCTACCAATTACAAAAACGATTTATTCGAGAAAAAAACATTATTTTGCACATTACGTTTTGCAAGTAACCTCTTATTCTTTCTTGTGTTTTAAATGCCACATGCACTTTAGCCCTCCTGAAGGCTATACTCACTCAGCCAACACTTGAATATATTTTTTATGAATTTTATTTTTAACGGGAATTCAAAACGTTCGATGGGGAAAGTATTAAGGGAAATTTCACAGTTCAAGGTGTTTTCCCTGTTAATTTGTTTGACTGTTCAACAAATTAAACATCTTTCCAAAAGTCAATAAGTAATCGTGTTCAATAATCATGATTTAAATATTGACCAAAACATTTGTGATTTTAATTTTATTTTTTTTCATAATGGAGCATCCCTATGTTAAAACCCTCATTCTAGCCAAATAAGCCGTTTAAAAACATACAGATACATTATTTCTATAGGCGTCGATATGTGATTTCACACCGCTGAAGATATTTCTCAACTGCAATCCAAACTTCCTCAAGAGCCATGTTTAGGGTTAGGAGTTTGGCTTCAGGGTAAGGGATTAAAGTTAGGATTAGTTTCATGTTAGGGTTAGGGTTTAACCAAATGAGAGGACAAGTAGGGATTGTGTGTGTGTGTGTGTGTGTGTGTGTGTGTGTGTGTGTGTGTGTGTGTGGGGGTTTAGACTCTGAGCAGCAGGTTTCACCCTCAGGCCATCTGAACATCTGCTAGCTCAAATATCAAAGGTGGCCACTAACCTGACACATCAATCACCTATAGACATCTCGTTTTTTAAGGAGAGAATAAAGATGGCCGCTCCTCAGTATCAATATCTGAGACAAGCTAAAGCTGTATCTTTCTTTTCAGTAAAGCATTAGGGCCCATTTAGACCTAACGCGACCCGTTGAGTCAGCTATTTCAGGGAGAAAGAAAAGAGACAGAGGGACACTGCCTCAAAACGGGCTGACGCCGATTACATGATTGGCCACCACAGGGTGATGGCAGGTTGTGTTCCTCTGAAAGTTGAATCGCTCGTTTTTTTTTTCCGGCTCCCCCATTGGCCCCCCCCCCCATTCAAAATAAATAGGCAGACCTGCGTTAGACCTTAGAAGATGTTACCAAAAAGGGAATCCATCACTGTGAACATTCCTCTCTGCCTCTCTGGTATTTCTGCTTTGAAGGAATCATATGTGAAACAAGGGAAAAACACAAGAGTGATTTAACACAAAGCTTTTTTCATAGAGGTGATGTAAGAGAAGTGAAAGACGGTAAAAATCTGTGGCCAAAACAACATCACCATGTCATGTTTCTGCAAATCATACAATGGCCTTTCATTTTGCAGATTGGGGAAGCTTTGCAGATTAACAAGAAATCACTCATATGGTTTAAATCTCTGCACAAACTGACGAATCTTAAATAAATTTGACTAGACTCTGGTTGTAGTTTCATAGTTATAATTAGGAAACGGTAATCGCCTTACTAGCAAAAGACCCTTGATCTTACAGTAATCTGATATAATCACTAAACATAATCCAATAGCACATTAAGGGCTGACTCCTCTACCAAATTTCATGGAAATATGTACATAACCCTTTTTAGACGCCTACCTGACTATCAACAGGAGCATGTGTAACTTCTTTGGCAGATGGAATAGTTCAGTAGCTAAATTCAGTATTTAGGGAAAACACATTTACTAAAGTACTGTATTTAAGGACAATTTTGCATTACTTGCAGTTTATTAGTATTTCCATTTTGTGTTACTTTATACTTCACTACATTTCAAAGAGAAACAGGCACTTTTTATTGCACTACATCTATCTGACAGCTGCAATTACTAGTTACTTTTCAGATTAAGATTTTGAAGCTGTTTAGGCCCCAGAGCTTCAAATTATCCAATATTTCACACAAAAATGCAAAGATAGAGAGAAGTTTCAAACATTTTATTTATTTTTGCAAATACATTTTTCTTCTTTCCTACCCATTATTGATGTCATGACCATAGAAAAAATTCCATTCAAATCAACAAAGCAGAATGGTCAGAGCAGCAGCCATTTTTATGCATTGCCATGGTAACCTATAAACTTCCGTATAAACCAACTTCCGGCAAGTCGCAGAGCTGAGGTTTTGCAGTAACTAACAAACAAGCAGTGGACTAGTAACGTTACGAAGCAGAGAGCCAGCTGCCAAATGAGTCAAACTTAACAACTCAGTGCTTCGTCCACACAAAGCACATTGCTAGCGACCGATGAATCAGTTAAAGTGATAATATGTAACTTTTTAATTTTTCTGAAGCTCTGTCATTTTTCATACAATGGTCTTAAATAACCTGTAACAGCAAACAAGAGTAAGAGTGAAAAGAACGCCATTTTTATATAGTTTTTAGTAAGGCGAGGGGGTAACGGCCATTTTATAGTTATGCGTAAAATCAACGGCAGACCACCGCAGACCCCTCTGCGTCTACGCCGGACCCTACGCCGTAGCCTGACGCGCACCTCTCGAAAAATGTAACTACACGTCGCTCGGCCGTGGCTTGGTAGCGTTGCATTTCCCCTGACTCATTTCCTGGTTCTCCTTCTCCTTAAACAACGTGAAATCAAGGAGAGGGATAACTTTTCCTGCTACAGATTTCCCACCGTGGTCAGAAAGCACAGGGGAGACACTTTGTTTCTCTCACTATGACTCTAGAGTCGGTACTCGCTCCCTACATTAAGTATATTTTGATTCTCATACTGTACTGTATTTTTAACTTTTACTTAGGTAACATTTTCAATGCAGGACCTTTACTTTTAACAGTATTTTTACACTGTGATATTGCTACTTTTACTTAAGTAAAAGATCTAAGCCCTTCTTCCACCACTGTGCATCTGTAAGTATTAATCTATATCTCTCTAATAATCAATTAATATATCAATCTATACATTAATATATAATACGATATCAAAGGTGATAATACTTCTTTACTTTTATGTAAATAACTTCTAATGAGGTGCATTTGAACAAATGAACTTAGGCTTATATTAACTACAATTCAAAATTGAATTGGAATGAGTCTCCAGTAGGATCTGCATGAATAGAAATAAATGGAGAGTTAACAGAGTTGTGAGAGTTAAGCCAGGAAACTTACAATTCACAGGAAGCAGTCAATGTGATAAGTCACATGCAGGGCTGCACGATATGAGGAAAACATCTTATTGCCATTATTTTTGACTTATATTGCGATATGATTCACAATATTAAAGGTCCTATGACATGCTGCTTTTTCGATGCTTTTATATAGGCCTTAGTGGTCCCGTAATACTGTATCTGAAGTCTCTTTCCCGAAATTCAGCCTTGGTGCAGAATTACAGCCACTAGAGCCAGTCCCACAATGAGCTTTCCTTAGGATGTGCCATTTCTGTGTCTGTAGCTATTGAAGAGGAGAGAGGGGGGGCAAGGTGGAGAGTGGGGGTGTGGCCTTGACCAACTGCCATGCTTCGCTTGTTTGCAAGCCATGATGTCTCTCTCTCATGGGTGGGCCAAATTCTCTGGGCGGGCAAAGCAGAGAAAGGGGAGGTAATCTTGCTCCTTATGACCTCATAAGGAGAAGATTCCAGATCGGCCCATCTGAGCTTTCATTTTCTCAAAGGCAGAGCAGGATACCCAGGGCTCGGTTTACACATATCGCCATTTCTAGCCACTGGGGGACCATAGGCAGGCGGGGAGAACTCATATTAATGTTAAAAAACTAACTACAAATTTTTTTTAATTATTTTTACGGGGATTTGTACCAAACAAAGATTTTTTTCTTTAAGGCCGTTTTACAGTTGTGCGGAGGCTCCACGCAGAGCTCTCGCCATAGCCTACATAAGTGGCCTGATGTTTATACTTGTGCGCTGGTATGTGCATCAGCCGCATGTGTGTGTGTGGGGGGAGTGTGTGGTAGAGGGAGAAGTGAGAGAGTGACGGCGATTATCTTCGGAGTGAGACAAAACAAACAAAGTGTCTCCCCTGTTCTTTCTGACCACGGTGGGAAATCTGTAGCAGGGAAAGTTAACCCTCTCATTGATTTCATGTTGTTTATGGAGAAGGAGAACCAGGAAACGAGTTGGGGGAAATGCAACGCTACCAAGCCACGGCTGAGCGACGTGCATCGCCGCGACATTTAGTTACATTTTTTGAGAGGTGCACGTCAGGCTACGGCGCAGGGTCCGGCGTAGACGCAGAGGGGTCTGCGTCTACGCCGGACCCTGCGCCGTCGATTCTACGCACAACTATAAAAAGGCCTTTAGTCTGTAGGATACGATTTTTTAGGGTGGGACGTCTCTGCAGCACCACAATACTTAATTCAGAATGGTTTGACACATATTTTGCCTTTAACAAGTATTGCGCCCCCTTGTGATTTGGATATTGCACTACTCCATATTGCGAGCAGACAACACTGTCAGTTTGGATTCAAATTTTAATTAAAGGTCCCATATTGTACAAAGTGAGATCCCCATGTCTTTTTTGTTATAAAGCAGGTTGAGGTGCTATATAAATACAGTGAATCAAAACGCTTAATCCAAAGAAAAATGCACACAGCCCGTATTGAGAAACTGTGCCTTTAAGCAAGCCGTCAGGACTTCCGTATGGCTGTGATGTCACAACTATACTATACATGGGTAGAAAGTACCGCTACAGTGCTGTTACAGTCATTCCCCGGCTGCAGTGACAGTGCAGAGACTCCAAGAGTGCAGATGCAGAAGACCAGGAAACGCTGACCAATCACAGCAATCTGGGCTTTTTTCGGGAGGGGGTCTTAAAGAAACAGGCACTAAAATGAAGCATTTCAGACAGAGGGTGAATACAGGTATATTCAGACAGACAGTATGAGAAATAGAATGTTTTTTGAACATGTAAAAGCATGTTAACATGTTCAAGTAAAAAAAAAAAATAAATACAAGTATGAAGTTAAAAATAAGCAAATGTCCACTTTAAGGCACGTGACTTGTGATTTCTGTGTATTCTGCATGTGATATAGACACAATATAGGCATCAAACGTAGATCTATCACTAGGTTATTATCTACATAAAAACAAAGCCAATCAATACAGGCATGTAGTAAGAGAATGAATGATAGGCTTGTACGGGAATTCATCCCAGTCAACGCTATCAGTCATCAGCTGTATCAGGACCGTGGAGTTATCAGGAGGTCACTGAGTCTACCTTTTTAATGTGGAAAGAAGAACAAAGCTGGGAGGGAGGGAGAGTCTGAGATGGAGAGGGGGATGTAAAGAGAAAAATGAGGGACTTAAAGATCCAGACAGTGAATGTGTGGGAGATAAAGAAAATCGTTGAGACAGAGAGGCAGATTACCGGGTCTAAACGGACAGAACTGTCATATGGCTGACTGGCTAGGAAGGCCGAATCTCACCTTGAAACCACATGATGCCTATCTGCTCTGTCTCAGGGAATTGTGGGAAAGACCAGAAGGGAAACTTTTGTTCCTGCGCTAGAATTCCAGTTAAGATTTAAACTTGTTTACATTGAGATAAGTGTTTAGGTTACAGGTTAAAGGAAAATGTGTGTTTCTGCACAGAGCTCCTCCGCACTGTGCTGTTTCGGTTTCCACACAGCACAGGACGCCGTCTAATCGAAATCCTTACAGTGTGTTTTGCTCCAAGAATGTGCATTGTATAAACACTCGGCTAAATGTAAACCATCTCAGAGCAGGCAGGGCGGTGAAACTACGGCCATATAGAACGAGGGGAACAGCTTGATCCACACAGAAGAACGTATTGAAAGTAAGTTTGGATACCCTTTTTTTCTTTCCGATACCGATTCCTATACATGAACTTGTATGTGTGTATCTGCCGTTACCGAGTACCAATCCGATACCAGTGTTTTAACAGTGTATACTACCAACCCTGTATGGTTGTGATATGATTTCTATAATTGTTGTATGACCTGGCTCAGGTTAAACCCTTTGTGAAACATGAACGAACGCAAACAATGAATGCCAGAGAACTTACTTTTATTATCCAGTTTGACAGCCAGTCATAACGGAAAAAGAACAGAAATTAACTACTTTAAAGTAGATTTTCTTCTGGGCTAAATTACGTATCGTATCACTGCATAAACTCCAGTACTTGCCAATATCGATACCAGCATTTTAGGCGTTATTGGAGACGTTTTAGATACTGGTATCTTTTATTGAAGCATCTATAACTGAAAGAAATCCAACGTTTTTCCTTGACACACTGAAAATCCTCTGCCTCTCTAGACCCTTTGGAATGAAGCATCACAGAGCTGCAGTTTACTTACATCACTTAACAGAACATCTTTGTATTTAGGTTTTCAGTTCACATTTAAAGGACTTCAGTAGCCGCAATTCTTGTAAATGTCACTCATGTTCACGAACCTGCTAGAAAAAGGCCCTACAAACCCCTTTTAAGGTGCTTGACCCCAGTAGTAATCTATTAGAAAGGTACTTGAGCTCCACTTGACTTTAATTACAAAACCCTTCAATGTCTTGAAAAGCAGAAACAACCTGCAAGAAATGTTTAAGTGGTTTTAGAGTTGCAGAGAGATGTGTGGAAATGGGTGGACCTTGGTGATGAAAAGTGACAACTGTAGAAATGTCACTACTGTAGAAGTGACTGTAGAAAACTGCTGTGGAAGGATGTGGCAATTTGAGAATTCCATTTGACCGGTATTCACTTGCAACCACTGACCTTTTTGTCCTTTCAGTGTTTTCATTTAAAATGCGTTTTCAAACATCTAATTCGAAACTGGTGACCAGACGATTTGGATTTGTCAGACTAGATTTTTGCCAAATGCAGCACATCTGTGGGTAGAAAATAAGTGTCTCATCTGAATTTGGATCTAGATCTAAAATCAGATTATCCTTGGGTCACAAGAGTCTGGTTAGAAAATTTTAATTAAAGAATAAGTTCACTGTTTTCTAGTGGATTTGATTGCCTCAGACTGCTGAAGCCTCAGTCAAGTTCAAATAAACTGTGGAGCAAGGACTGTGGATTATAGCCCCCTCTCATATAGGCATGCAAGTGTTGATTTTTAAAGGTGCCGTAGATAGGATTGTGAAGATCCAGGACTTAGCCAAAAAATTTGAACGACAACTTTTCAGTCCCTCCCCCCTTTCCGCTAAAGCCCAAAACGGTCTCCTAAGCCCCTCCCCCCACAAGGGAGAATGAATGTGTGTGCATGAGCAGTGATTGACACGCAGTTAGACACCCCCCTCCCCTGGCCTTGATTGGTGCATCTGAACAGGGAGCGGTGGATTTTTGCAAATCACACTACAGGCTGTAGGTGGTGCCAGAGGAGCCGGATTTTTTAATGACCTGCTTCATGTAGTTCTACTGGAACATAGGGTCAGTTTCAGCAAATATGACAGAAAGTTAGTTTTATAAGGCTTACCTACTGCACCTTTAAGACAGACTTGGAAAAATGTGAACCTATCCGCTAAGGTCGTCTTTACCTTTAAGAGATATGTTGGTACAAACTAGGGGTGGGGTGAAAAATCAATACAGCATAGAATCGCGATATTTTCTGTGGTTTAAAATCGCAATAATATCTTATCGTGACATGAGTATCGTGATGATATCGTATCGTGAGGCCTTTGGTGATTCCTACCCCCAGCACTAACAGAGGTGATGATGATGATGAGTACTTTGCATCTCCTATCTATAGTCTGACTTCTGAGTTCTAACAACTAGCGATCACATTCTGTCAGGGCCGGATTCAGCTGTGAGGGGGTTCTGGGGCAAGGTTTACTGTTGGGTACCTTCTGACAGTGATTCCCAACTAGGGGTACTTGTACCCCATGGGTTACTTCTGCTGTTACCAGAGGGTACGTGGAAAGATTTTGGAGAAGCTCAACTCATTTGAAAAATGGAAATTATGATTTGATTTAAAAGTATATTATTAGCTGTAACACCTGAACACTACATGTTGCAGTTATGTAAGAGTGCAAGAAATGTTAAAGTGGTGGCTAAATATAATTAATGAATTCTGGAAATGAATGGCTAAAAGTAATGACTAAACTGCTGAAATAGTTATCTTAAATGGATAAACGGTTGAAACGTTCAGCTTCACTCCAAGTTGTAGTAGTACGATTGCTGACCAAACCAACCTAAATATTGACCGTTCAACAATAAAGCATAAATATTGACAGTTCAACAAATTTGAAAAAAAATTAACAATAGCTTACTATTATAAAGTGAATAGTGTTATACATTTGGGACATACATTGGGAATGGATGAAGGGCAGTTCATCTAACATGGCTGTGGGGGTACCTCAGACCAAAAAGGTTGGGGAACTACTGCTGTACAACACTGAAAACTGTAGCAGTGAATTGCCTGAGAGAGTGAAAATGAATCAGATGTCTTATGAGATGTCTTCCAGTGTGCAGTGTGTATCATTCACTATACTACATTTCAGTCTTCAGCTTTGACTTTTGTCTTCTTTCACTGGCACCAATAGTTCCTCATTTGCCTTTTCCTCTCCATTTGTCTCAGAATTTAAACCAGCAATCTGCTTCGTAAACCTTGAGGCTAAGATTGATGTTGTTTATGTATGTCATCTGGTGTTGCCAGACAAGTCCTGCAACATAAACGGAAGAGATTGGGGCAACAAATGAAACGGGTACGGGAAAGGAAGAGCAAAGCAGATAGAGGCGGGGAGTTGGATGCACACAAAAGCACAAAAAGGTTGGAATGCAGAGCCCAAAGGAACAACAGGAACTCTCCATAGCAACATTATCAGTTTATTGAACCACATTGGAGCCATTTTGGCCCCTTTCTACCCTTTTCTACTTTATGTTCTTCCCATGAGCCCAGCCCCTAATCTGTTCACACCCCTCGCTCCTAATTTTGTCTCTTTTCTTCCACAGTTAAGCGCAAAATGAACGTTGTTAAACTGAGTCGCTGCACCGCACACAGAGCTCTAACACGCACGCAACAGCCCACAGCTGTAGTAGAAAGCTTTTTCTCAGGGTGCCCATAAAGGGAGTTCCAGTTACAGAATGGAACCAGCCCGTCTCTCGCCTCCTTCCTTGCGTCCTAATGTCCTTGTCCCGCTGTATGCCTGCATGTCAGGAGGGGCTCTGCGTCAAATCCGCCACTGCAACAGCTGCTCCAGCTGCCTCTGCGCGCATGCACACACTGCCAACACACGCACGCACGCACGCACACACACACACACACACACACACACACACACACACACACACACACACACACACACACACGTACTCCCACAGCAGCAGGAAGCATCCAGCAAAGGCTCAAGACGGCCACTGATGAGCGCCATTACGCAAAGCTGTATATCATGTCATATCAGACATAGCCAACTGCACCGCAGCACTGTTAAGGCCAATGCCCAGAATTGACTCTGTTATGTTCTTTTATCTGACTAAACACACACACACACACACACACACACACACACACACACACACACACACACACACACACACACACACACACACACAGCATGAGTATTTTTGGGTTACTGGGCTATTTGGCTCTTATCCCATCAACAGCTCCAAACATTCAAATTCTGGTGACTGAGGGGAAAACTCAACCCTGCAAGGTTTGAGTAAACTAACAAGGTACACATGCACTAATGCAAAACACACAATAACTCCAATTCTGCACTGAGAGCTCCATAAAGTGGATAAAACCATGCCAATTCTTTTAATCTTATTTGGCCTCTTTTCTTATTCAAGACTGGTTTTAGGATGTGGGAATGACTGAGCCCCTGATCATTTTGTTGCTGCAACTTTGCACATATTTGCGAGTTATCATGATTAGGTGGGGTGGGAAGTGTGAATGCCAATGTTTAAAAACAATTATTTCAGTCCTGACTTTAAACTCTGAATTCCAACTTTTTTAATCAGAATTTTGACTTTAAACTCAGAACTCATCATCTTCTGTACATGTGCATTGAATTCTGTTAATGTGTTGTTCTATCTACCTGTACATATACATGGTTAATGTTTACTTGTGCACTGCCCCTGTCTAAATACAATGACATTAAAACAAGTTTCCACCCTCTTGAACAAGTGGCGAAGTCTTTAACTTTACATTAGCATGGCACTCACTTGCACTCCAAAAATGATTGCTGATGATGATTCATTTGTCCAAAAAAGACAAAGTTTCCAGAAAGACAAAGTTTAGGACCACAGGAGACGTTAAACGTAGGGTATACTCGCCGCAGCCGACCTGTCGAGCGCCAGTGTGAGGTCATGGGAGCGCCGTAACTGTTTGCACTTGCGCGTGTTGCTCGCGACACTAGTTGCAGTCTTCTCCTGAACAGAGGTGCCGCTAATGAGGAAAGGCTACCGACTTTGCTCTTTCTACGGACTAGAAGAAGAAGAAAAAGGTAAACAACGACAGAACTGGCAGCAGCACTGACGTCAACGCTTCGATTACCTATTTTATCGGATCGAGCCTTTCGTTCACCATAAAAGAACTCCTCTTAACCCAGTAAGTTTACGAGAGAGACTTGCGGTCACTCAGAGTCCTGGCATCCGGTTACCCTCGAGCTCGTTCATGCTTCCTGTTTCCGCTTTGTCGACCTCTGGTCGCGCGTTCAAAATCCTGGCGCGCCAGCGACATCTACGTCATTTTGACGTCACATTGGTGAGCTCGGCTGCAGCGTGCCCACGGGGCAAGGAACGCGTAAGGAGGGAAAGAAGGCCGATTTAACGCATAGGTAGGCGCGTCGGTAATCCAAAGACACAAGCTGAACCACATCTAAACCGTTTCCGGGCGCATTGAGCCAGTTCCGGTCCCTGCAACACGCCGCACACGCCTCTGAACAGAGCAAGAGTGAATGAAAAAAACTGCAGGAATCTCTGTTTGTGTGCGTAAGAGAGCACGGGAAAGACCCAACCATTTTGTCTACCTGTGCACAGAGAGAGAGAGAGACAGACAGAGAGAGAGAGAGAGAGAGAGAGAGAGAGAGGTGTGGAAGTTGTAAATTTGTCCGCACTCGTCTGCCTTGAGGCAGCGCACGGCGCGTTCTCACATTCTACTTTTTTCACCTGCCAAAGCCCAAGCTTAAGAGGAAGAAACAGGTCCATGAACACATTATGCAACTCCTCTGTTGTACAAAAAAGTAAATATTTAATCTGGAACACTTAAACCCAATTTTAGACGCCTCTGTGGTGCCAAATCCAGCCATTTCCAAAACTTTTCAAAGCTATCCGTGCAAGTTGCAACCCCAGCAGCTCCACAGCTCTTAATCACACGATTTGATGCACTTAAAGTACAACGTTGTGAGTCTCTGTGACCTTTTTAAAGTCAGTTTAACATATTGAACACTTTGGGTCACTGTCGCTCCACTCGTGTCCGATGTCCGGAACTATAGAGTTCTTTAGCGACAGAAAAAAAAAGGCTCCACGATGCACCAAATAATAAACAAATAAAAATAAAGCAGTGCCTACCGTAATAAAGGTAACCATAGCATCGGCGGGTTAGTATCCAACAGAGTCGACATGAAGGTGATTAATTTAGAGACAGAATCCTTTGGCGAAAACTTCCCACTTTCTGAGGGGCTGCCGCCTGTCTGTGCGCCACACTGGTTCTGTGTGGAGAGGATCAGGGTGTGCGTAATGCTCTCTCTCTCTCTCTCTCTCTCTCTCTCTCTCTCTCTCTCTCTCTCTCTCTGGACAACATAATCTACAGCGCTCTTTCTGTTACGGGACAGATGGCTCTTGGCGCATGTTGCTGCAAAGACCTGCATGCATGCTGCCACTGTCTGTCAGCGGAGCAAGCCTGCTGACATGAATTAGGACACCGAATTAAGAGTGTGTGTGTGTGTGTGTGCGCGCGTGCATGTAGTGCTAGCTGACATTAAGCAGGTTCCCCCAGACTCAAAGTTTCAAATCAGATACTCTTTCCTTTAAGGATGAATAAAAACCTGAATGAACTACAGAAGCCCTAAAATTAAATAAAAAAATAAACAATTATTCTTATTACTGAGTAACATACATGTGCACTAAAATCCCTGTATATTAAGATTATTATAGGAGCAAGCAAGAAATACACACAGTTTAGCTGCTGCAAAGCACAGACCGATAATGAAAGGTAGAGCGGCAAAAATGAATCGATAAGTTGTCATCTCTTAAATGAATCGCCACATTTTGATAATCGATTAATCAGTTTGAGTAATTTTTTGTAAAAAAAAATTAAAAAATAAATGTTAAAAGAATTCTGATTCCAGCTTCTTAAAGTGAACATTTTCTGGTTTCTTCGCTCCTCTGTGACAGGAAACTGAATATCTTTGAGTTGTGGACAAAACATTTGAGGACGACATGTAAGGCTTTGGAAAACACTGGAACAGTTTTTGACCCTTTTCTGACATTTTACAGACCAAACAACTAATCGATTAAATAACCAACAGATTAATCCATAATGAAAATAACCGTTGCCGCCCTTATTAAAAGTCATCGCAACCTTCTTAAAAAGTAAGAGTAAAAGTTGAATGCAGTGTCTGTGTAAAATGGTGCATTAACATTTTTGGAGTTGAGTAAGATTGATCCATATACAGTGCCTTGCGAAAGTATTCGGCCCCCTTGAACGTTTCGACCTTTTGCCACATTTCAGGCCTCAAACATAAAGATATAAAACTGTAATTTTTTGTGAAGAATCAACAACAAGTGGGTCCCAATTATGAAGTGGAACGAAATTCATTGGCTATTTCAAACTTTTTTAACAAATAAAAAACTGAAAAAGTGGGCGTGCAAAATTATTCAGCCCCTTTACTTTCAGTGCAGAAAACTCTCTCCAGAAGTTCAGTGAGGATCTCTGAATGATCCAATGTTGACCTAAATGACTAATGATGATAAATAGAATCCAGCTGTGTGTAATCAAGTCTCCGTATAAATGCACCTGCTCTGTGATAGTCTCAGAGGTGTGTGTAAAGCGCAGAGAGCATCATGAAGAACAAGGAACACACCAGGCAGGTCCGAGATACTGTTGTGGAGAAGTTTAAAGCCGGATTTGGATACAAAAAGATTTCCCAAGCTTTAAACATCCCAAGGAGCACTGTGGCAAGCGATAATATTGAAATGGAAGGAGTATCAGACCACTACAAATCTACAAAGACCGGCCGTCCCTCTAAACTTTCAGCTCATACAATGAGAAGACTGATCAGAGATGCAGCCAAGAGGCCCATGATCACTCTGGATGAACTGCAGAGATCTACAGCTGAGGTGGGAGACTCTGTCCATAGGACAACAATCAGTCGTATACTGCACAAATCTGGCCTTTATGGAAGAGTGGCAAGAAGAAAGCCATTTCTTAAAGATATCCATAAAAGTGTGCGTTTAAAGTTTGCCGAAAGCCACCTGGGAGACACACCAAACATGTGGAAGAAGGTGCTGTGGTCAGATGAAACCAAAATCGAACTTTTGGCAACAATGCAAAACGTTATGTTTGGCGTAAAAGCAACACAGCTCATCACCCTGAACATACCATCCCCACTGTCAAACATGGTGGTGGCAGCATCATGGTTTGGGCCTGCTTTTCTTCAGCAGGGACAGGGAAGATGGTTAAAATTGATGGGAAGATGGATGGAGCCAAATACAGGACCATTCTGGAAGAAAACCTGATGGAGTCTGCAAAAGACCTGAGACTGGGACGGAGATTTGTCTTCCAACAAGACAATGATCCAAAACATAAAGCAAAATCTACAATGGAATGGTTCACAAATAAACATATCCAGGTGTTAGAATGGCCAAGTCAAAGTCCAGACCTGAATCCAATCGAGAATCTGTGGAAAGAACTGAAAACTGCTGTTCACAAACGCTCTCCATCCAACCTCACTGAGCTCGAGCTGTTTTGCAAGGAGGAATGGGCAAAAATGTCAGTCTCTCGATGTGCAAAACTGATAGAGACATACCCCAAGCGACTTACAGCTGTGTATCGCACGAAAGGTGGCGCTACGAAAGTATTAACTTAAGGGGCTGAATTGATTTTTGCACCCATATTTCAGTTTTTTATTTGTTTAAAAGGTTTGAAATATCCAATAAATTTCGTTCCACTTCATGATTGTGTCCCACTTGTTGTTGATTCTTCACAAAAAATTACAGTTTTATATCTTTATGTTTGAGGCCTGAAATGTGGCAAAAGGTCGAAAAGTTCAAGGGGGCCGAATACTTTCGCAAGGCACTGTAGCAGCTGGAGGCTCAAAGGCACTTGGTATTAAGGCACCTTTCATTTTACTCAAACTTATCCATGTGGAGAGGACTTCCTTGGGAGTGTAACATCCTCCAGCTGCCACATCGCAGGTCCTGAGTTCTTATCAGGGGTTTTCTAAACAAACTGAAAAGGTGTAACTTTTTCAACTGGGAACTGATTATTTTGTCAGTGACTTGAGTTACAGAATCAAACAAAGACTTTGACACTGATACCACTGTTATACGAACAGACAACGCTAGTTTATTTGACCATGAGCAGCAACCTTTTTCTGACCTTAAAGGTCCCATATTGTAAAAAGTGAGATTTCCATGTTTTGTTTGGTTATAAAGCAGGTGGTGCTACATAAGTACTGTGAAAATATAAAAACACAATCAATCCACAGAGAAATGCACACAGCCCGTATTCAGAAACTGTGCCTTTAAACGAGCCGTCAGGACTTCTGTACGGCTGTGATGTCACAACTATACTTTATATAGGTAGAAAGTGCCGCTACAGTGCCGTTACAGTTATTCCCCAGCTGCAATGACGGTGCAGAGACTCCAAGAGTGCAGATGCAGAAGACCTGGAAATGCTGACCAATCAGAGCAGACTGGGCTTTTTCAGGGGGGCGGGCTTAAACAGACAGGCGCTAAAATGGAGCGTTTCAGACAAAGGGTGAATACAGTTTTTTTTTAACATATTAAAACATGTTAAAATGTTCTAGGAGAAACCCAAAATACAAGTATAAACCTGAAAATGAGCATAATATGCGAGCTTTAACCAAGTCCAGTAGTTCTAGTTGTCTAACTTTAACCAAAACTGGTGGTAGATAAGAAAACACTAATGTGAATCATTTCTAGGCCTGTAACAATTATTACATAATTGTCTAATTGTCAATTCTTTTAAATAATAGCGGTTGTCTAACCGCAGTTAATTGCTAACATTAGCTGAGGTCTTAAGGCATATAAGATTTTGTTTAGATATGCCAAATTGTAATTATATATCGGTCGGACTTTATATTTTTATTATTATATCAATTGTTAGTTGTTGGCACTTGACCCTATACATGTTCATAGAAACAAAAATGAAATACAGTTAGATTTTTTTTTTTATGATAATAAAGAGGCCTGGTTAACTTTATACACTGTGTACTTGTGTTACTACATTATTTGGGTCACATAACAGTGACATATGACCAAAAGATGTATCGTGGGATTCATTCACGTTTGCAAAAGTATTAAATACATTAATATTTTAAAATTTTACTGAAAGAGACACTTATATTGTCAATCGCAATTACTTCTGAGACAATTAATCGTACAGCAAAAATTGGAATTGCTACAGATCTAATCATTTCAACAACAAACAGTCATATTGGAAGGCAATAAGATGATCACTGGACATCGCTGTGTTGTTGTGAACACATGGTTTGACTCCATGGATGTGTTCGTGCATTCAGCCTAAGTATCCTTTTGGATTAACTCTTCTGTTTGTGTCGGAGCTGATTTCACAACCCAAAACATCAAAATGGACTTGGCAGCGCTCTGTCAGCTGCACATCTGGTCGTCGTCCTCCATCTTGTGTCAATCTCTACCGCACATCTGGTAAAGCTATAAAGGCCGTCTCATTGGCCGGCACACACCAGCAAAATCTGACCTGAGTGACGATTGGAGAGGTGTCTGAGGGATGGACTGCTATTAAAGTAGAAGGCAGAGTGGTGTGCACAACCTTCTGTCAGGCTGTGCACTAAAAGCTCTGCCAATCAAATAGTTGTTGTTGGATTTAGACTATGTTGATGGAGATTACGGTTTGTACCATTATGGGATTTTGAAGCCTGCCAAACTGAAACCATTAAGGCAGCTTTGTACACAGACAGAGCAGGAACAGAGGAAGAAAGCCTCCCTCTACATGTAAATTCTCAATTTTTTTTTTTTTTTTTTAAAGTGACCCTGTGGAGTTTTTGGCCACTAGGAGTGCTATGGTGTCATGAAATTGAATAATGTGTTTGAAGATGTGTTTACAACCTGAACACCTTCAGCTATTTTCTAACTGATAGTTAGTTATCCAACAAATACCCAGTTCATTAAAAACAAATTTTATTTGTAATTCTAGACACACAAGGCAAATGGAAGAAAAGTGATACCACTCAAAATGACATTTTCATGCAATATGTTTTTCAAGGCATTCCTGTTTAGAGGTGTAAAATATGGGGATGGAAATAGATTCAAACAGCAGATGATTTATCACCCCACACTGTCCACAGCAGCAGAGGAAAAGGCAACGGAAATTAAACATCTGGGAAAAGCAGGTGCAAAATCTGTTTTATTAGGCACATCTGGAGGATGAGAGACTAAAAGTAGTGAATGAGATAGGGAGAACCACCTGTAAGATGCATCATAAAGTTATTTACCGGAGCTCTCAGTCCAGCACCACAACACAAGACACAGAAAACATTTAGTCGATCTTTCGTAACTTTCTTTAGCTGACAATATTGGGCTGTTTATTTTATTTCCTCACACCTACTGTACAGCCTTGCTCTTGCCAGATGAATGAATGCTTGTCATTCCAAAAAAAAAAACAATATTCCAAGTTCGGCAGCAGAAAAACAACATGTCTTGGCTCATTCACGACCAAAGTCTGAGTCGAAAAATTGTGTCGACGAAAAGTTTTGCGCTCAGTGTTCCCAACTGAACTCTCCTCTACCTTGCAGAGACTCGCCAATATTTTTCTGCGTGCGTTCTCTGTGTTGTTTCTGTGCCTGTGGCTGTCTGCACTGAGAGATTATTTAAAAGTTATACAACTTTGTTTTTTTTAAATGGGTGCTGGCAATTTTTAAGGTCAGTGTGGTTGCACTTTTTGCACTTAAGTTTTCCATTTTATATCTGTTTGATTGAAATGGAAAAAATAGTAGTGGTTAGTAGAGAGAAAAAAAAACAGTTCAGAGTGATCCTTCAAGACATTTTTGGCACCACTAAAACCGTATGAGGAATGTTGAAACACTGAAACAGTTGGTATATTTGAAACAGTGCATCTCTGGCTTAATGTGACTCATACCTGGTTATGTACCATTACCTGGTTTACTTTCATGCCTGTCATCTGCCCTGCACCGAGCATGCTACAGTGGCACCAACACAGACGGCTGCATTTCAAAATAAATTTGTAAAGTTTGTCTTAAGTCATGCCGTTCACACGTAAAGCTTGAACTGGGTAACTGACATTAGCTTGCAATTATGAACTTTCAAACTTACGTGTAAGATACTTCTTCACATCTCCAGAACAGCAAAATGTGAATTTTTCCCCCTCTATGACGAAGCATTAGTCATACATCATAGGAAGTCCCATAATACCAGCTTTTGGTTCGGCATCATCATGTAAAGGACGTGTTCAATTTTTCACGAGCGCAATGGGCAAAGCACATCTCCAGCAGATCCCTCGGGCTCCCCACGTGACATGACAACTGTGTAATTATTATCCTGGGCGCCGTTGAATCATCAAATATGAAAGGAGCCAGGGGAGGGGTGGACAGTTTTAGAGGAGAAAGTGGGGATGAAGTGGCAGAGGAGTCAGCTGAGAGAGGGGAGGATGAGAAGAAGAGGAGAAGCTGGGGAAGATAGAAAGGAGGATTAGAGATGTGAGCAAAGAGTTGAGAGGAGAAAAGATAATTATGTAGAAGGGGAAAGGCAGAAAGTGAAGGAAGGAGAGATTGGAGAGGAAACATATGCAGTCCTATTAAGAACAGCTGCATGTGAACAGCAATATAAGTAGAATATACATTTTAATTAGCCATGTAGTTGGAATATTGTCTTTTTCAGAATGGTTACGGTTAATGGCAGGTGCATTAAAGGGCCCAATATTATGCTCATTTTCTGGTTCATAATTGTATTTCGAGGTTGTACCAGAATAGGTTTACATGGTTTAATTTTCAAAAAACATCATATGTTTGTTGTACTGCACATTGCTGCAGCTCCTCTTTTCACCCTGTGTGTTCAGGTCTCTGTTTTAGCTACAGAGTGAGACCTCTCACTGCTGTAACATCTTTGTTGGCAGTCGCACATGCGCAGTAACTAGGTAAGGATCATAATCAGCTAGCTAGCTCTTTAAACAACTTCGGCCCGTACAAGGCAGGATTAGCCGGGAGACTTCTTCTAAACGAGGGCGCACTTCCAACTGTTGTAGCAGTGTTTTGCCATTGAGAACGAGCTAGCATGCTAGCATGCTATGGTTAGCCCCTTCGTTTCGGCTAGTGACGTAGAAAGCCGTGCAGATTTTGAACAGCTCACCCGGAGACTGAAGGCAGGTTACATTCAGAAACCCGTATCTCACTCAAAACAGCATGGATGTTTTTTTTCCAAGTTTGTATGCGTGTGGAAGCACCAGAGACACAAAATAACACCCCAAATCCCAGAAAAAGTGATTTTTCTTTTTCATAATATGGGCACTTTAACGTCTGAAGCTACATTATGTACACCCATCCTGGTGCATTTTGCAGTTATACTGAAATCACGAAATGAGACTAACTAGCTTCCCGTGGGAATTGCGCGCCTACTGTGCTCTTCCTGCTGTTCTTGCTTTTGTTTTGTCTGTCCTTAGGTTTGTTTTATCCTCCTCATAAATAAATATGACTGACTGGATTCCAGATTCCAAGTGTGGAGAGTTAAGCCACACAGATTGAAACATGATGCCCTGTTGTAATACCCCAGATAACCTTAAACACGCAGTCATTTCTGACAGTCTAAATCCTGAGGAGATCACAAGCAACATCCTAAATGACATGAACCGGATTAAATCTGTTTGCACAGTGAATTCCGTGTGATTTATGCTGAGGTCCAAGCATGGCCGTTCGAAAGCACAGCCCGCTTGTTTTAATTGGTTTGCACCGCGATAGGCATCAGCAAACAATTCCAAACCACCAATAGCAAACACTGTTCCTGTTGCAAATATCAACACCAGAGTAATTTATGGGACAATGGTTTTGTCCTGACATCTGCCTATCGTGAGACTATCTGTTCCATAGAAAATTAAACAGCAGTGGTGATGGACACACGCATGGAGGAAAGGAGATGAATGCAGCTCATGCATGCTTAGTCAAACTCCAATGGGAGGGCAAATGCAAACACACAGTCATAATTAACAGAGACAGATGTGCGCTGCTGGCACGCCAAACAAACACACCTGAGGGAAGAGTGAAAATGAATGGGTGAGAGTGAGTAGGGGTTGAACAGGAAGTGAAAATAAAAGGGATAAAGAGGGGGAAATATGGACGACAGAATGGAAAGCATGGTTGTGGAGAAAGAGGACACGCAAAAGGGGGAAAAGAGTTGAGTAGAGGAGGTGGGCTTTGCCACTCCGCTCTACTGCCTCCCAGACATTTAGATAAATAAACAGAGGAAGAAGAGAGGTGTGTGTGTGTGTGTGTGTGTGTGTGTGTGTGTGTGTGTGTGTGTGTGTGTGTGTGTGTGTGTGTGTGTGTGTGTGTGTGTGTGTGTGTGTGTGTGCCACCTTGGCGGGTGCCAATTGATCATGCAGCCTGTAGCTTTGACAGAGTGGAAGCCTCCCTACATGCTGGTGAACCTCACCACACACAGACCTCACAGGGAGAGAGTGTGTTTGTGTGGACACAGGCAAGATGTCCCTGCTAGTTATTAGACCAATCCCTCCAGAAAAACGCGATTATGCGATCGCATAATTCAATGCATAATCAGCCAAAGTCCGCATATTCATGCAGGGGCCGCATTTTTTCAAATATGCCGCACTTTCGCCGCATAAATTGCCGATTTCCGCGCAAAATATGCGGTGCTTGCACGATTTCATAATCCCCACATTTTCGTTGCAAAAAAGTCACATATATCTTAGCAGAAAGTTGAAAATATTTTGCGTTTACTTCACACAAGGGCAGCCATTTTCCCCTGTTGCCATGGGAACGTTATGAAGTGACGTAATTACGTGACGTGAACATCATCGAATAGCAGGTGTTGGAGGTTGAATTTGACATGTACTTTGAGTCTCTTAAGCTGGTATCCAATAAGAAAGCTATCTTAATATCTGATGTCTACTCAAATTTCTTTGTCTAAGTGCTCCTGCTGTCTATATTAACGATTTTTGAAAGTCTGTCTCTTTTGTATCTTTTTTTCCCCTCTGTTTAGACTATTACTTTTATTTTTACTTTAATATTATATTATTTGTATATATTTTTGTATCTTATTTGTTTACTTATTGCAATGCCTGAATATCTGTAAACAATTTTTGGAAATTAAGTTTAAAAAAAGTTGGGGGAATCACTTTTTCTTCTCTTTTTCATCAAACCGCAATTTTTCCTGCATTTTTTGCAAGTTCCTGCATTTTTTTCAAGTTCCCGCATTTTTTGCAAGTTCCCGCAATTTCATCGCATAAAATTGCATAAATATCCCGCATATTCCATCGCATTTTTTAAGAAAACGTGCTGCATAATCAAGGATTTTTGCCCGCAACAATCACAAAAAAACTCTGCGTTTTTCTGGAAGGACTGTTAGACTACTGGTAGTCTCCCATTGCCAGACCTTCCTCTACAGCCGTTGTGGAGGAGGGTCTGGCCTAGTCCACACAGCATTCCTGGATGGGAGAAAATCGTGCTGTGGTTTATTGGCACTTCTTTAAACCAATCACAATCGTCTTGGGTGGCGTTACGCAAAATAGTCTCAGGAAGGAACTTGTTCTGGTGGAACATGTGTACATTTAAAAGTTGTTCAACAGAAAACTCTGTTTTGGACAGATAGTCTAGCTAGCTGTCTGCATTTACCCTGCAGAGATCTGAGGAGCAGTTAACCATAGTCCTCAGAAATCCATCGGAGATTAGAACGGCAACACAAAGAAAGCGGAAGGAGACGGACATCCGGCCAAAAATTAGTGTGTGCCCGGTGAGTTGCATGCAGACACTAAAGGTAGATTTTTGCGCTGGTATCTGACGCTGAGAGCCACTGACCAAGCGTCATTATCAGGTAAATTGGGTGTGAGAACGGGTTGTGAGGGACTGTGTTTAGTGTGTGTAACAGTATGTGTTACAATGTCTGTGTAGGCTCATTCATGCTCCCTTTACGTACCAAACTAGATACGTCCATTTCAAACAATGTTACCGTCACTGCCCACGAACTTCTATGTCCTTTACGTTGTTAATCTCTACATCCGCTAGAGAGGGCTCGCGGACCTCAACTTGTTTAAATTACTGACCAACTCGCCCAGCCTCTCCTCAAAAAGTTCCGCCATTTTATGAATTTCTTCATCGAATCCTATAGTTGTGTCTCCCTTGAACTATTTGGCTACACTGCCCCTACGATTTCTGGTGGTACTGCACCATTACGTCCATATCCATAAGCTTTTAGAAAATGTTCACCAGTACACAGGGTTTTAGCCAGGGTTTAAAATTAGTAAGGGCCAGAATTTTTCTTTTAATGCCGCTTATTTACTGCATTTCTGGACGAGCAAAATTCATACCGACCCACAAACAATACCCAAGCTAAACACAAACTCAAACAGAAGGACCTGTTGGTAAAAAAAATAAAAATTAACGCTGCAAAATGTGTCACATTCAGTGGTGGAAAGTAACAATTTAAACAAAGTAGCTGCTGTAATTAAGTACCGTGTTGAGGTACTTGTACTTGTGTATGTCCATTTTTTGTTACTTTATACAACACTACATGCCAGAGAGGTATATTGTACTTTTTACTGCACTACATTTATGTGACATGTACAGTTACCTTAAAACAAAAAAAATAATTAGTTGAGAAAAAATCCTACAAATATAGAAACTTGATGAACGATGAGGTGCCAAAATTAATTCTGACACAAGACAGTGAAGAATACAAAGACGGTAAATAATAACTTATTTCAACGATTTGTTCGATATATGATTAAACAACAATTAAAGAACAAAGGTTTAATTTTTAAAAGGGCAGTTCCCTCAATTACAAAAAACTTGAACCCCTGTTTTTCTTCAATGGGTATGTTTTCAGTCAGATAGTTGGGGTTATAGTTTTGAAATATCTGTCTCTGAGATTTCTACCTCCACTCCAATACAATGCAGGGGAACTGGAATTTACGTTGTGTTTCTCAAAGCCTCGGTAACATACGGCCCATTCTTTGATTGAAAATAAACTCTTAAAAAACAACTGGTTTTACTACAACATTTTACGATTGCCTTGACACGGTTGTGCTTGTCGGAAGTCATTTCTGCTGAGAGCAGGGCCAAAAAAGTGAGAGAAAACAGAGAAATCAGAGGAAAGACCAATGAGCAGAACACTGCATTATTCATCCCGCTCTCTGGAGGGAGAGACAGGAGGAGTGATGGAGTGAGAGAAGATAAAAAAAGTTGGTGATGAAGGAAAGGAGGAGAAATGAGCAGAAAGCACGAAGAGGAGAGAGGGGAGGAGGAGGAAGAAGTGAAAAATGTGTGAAAGGAGGAATAGGATATCCTATCCAAATATCCACATATACCAAATCGGGCTTTTTTTTCCATTGCAAATACAGTAGCTTTAAATCCAAGTCCAATCGTTTACTGAAATGTCCTCCTTTAAGTCCACCCTCCATGTGTCACGTCTAACTATGGATGTTTCTTTAGAGCCAGATGCAAGCCTCCCTGACTGTATGTTGCATGGGTATCGAGCCAGTGGGTGAAAAGTGGAGTTGCCAAGGCCCGTTCCCTATTTTCCACCCCCCTACTTCCGGACCCTTTGCTCAGACCACAGCCATTTTCAAACTCTGCCCTTTTTCTTAAATCTCAACTACACACCTGTGAAGTTTCGCGACTTGCACGGTTGTGACGCTATCGCGGTGTGCGCGGTGACAAAATCTGGCCGCAAACATATAAACAAACTGCCTCTGCGGTACTTCACGCCATGATGACGCGCACACACACACACACAGACTCACAAGGTGAAAACACTACCAGTGTTGCTATGGCGGTGACGAAAAACAGTATAGTGTTTTGGCTGTAAAAATGTGGCCACACTGTTTTTTCTCTAAAGGAAAACACAGCAGGTTAACCTTCTTTTTTTTTTTTCTCTCAGAGCATCAAAGTCATCACAAAGGCTCTTTGGAAGTGCTTAGAAAGGGTATCTTTCTGTACTTTTGTACAAGTTGGTACGGGAGTAATAGGAGGTGTGACAGGTTGACAGATGTCTTATGATAAAGTGGCGTTTGAAAGGCCGCAACAGTTCAGATATCATTTTCCATTTTCATCACACATGGAGATACTTGCATTTTTACCAGTTGCAACAGCTGCGCAGGTAAACACCTAGAGACACCAACTGTAGCGGGAACTACCACAGAAGCTTGTTTGAGCACGAGGTGTTTTATATTACTGTCAGTCTGTCTGCGGACAGATTTTTTGCCAGTCGTATCAACCGTGCAAAAGGCAGTCACGAAACTTTCCAGGTGTGTAGTTGAGATCAAAATGAAGGCCGAGTTTGAAGATGGGTGTGGTCCGAGAAAGGGTGCCTGTAGTCTATATCCTGTCCAATCGGAGTTTTCTGTTGCACAAATAAAACAACCTTTGAACGTACACGTGTTCCACCAAAACAAGTTCCTTCCCGAGGCTACTTTGCAGTGGCGCCGAGGCTCCGTCCAGTGCTTAGCGCCGCCAAAGACGATTTGTGATTGGTTTAAAGAAATGCCAATAAACCAGAGCAGGTTTTTCTCCCATCCCAGAATGCTGTGTGGACTAGCCAGACCCTCCTCCGCAGCGCAATGAGTATATACAGTATCTCACAAAAGTGAGTACACCCCTCACATTTTAGTAAATATTTCATTATATCTTTTAATGGGACAACACTGAAGAAATGACACTTTGCTACAATGTAAAGTATTAAGTGTACAGCTTGTATAACATGCCCTTCACCATACCTAGATATTGGCATGGTTTTATGTCAGTTAGCCTAATAGCTAGTTTGATTTGCATGGAGTCATGATTTTATGGAAAGTACCCCATGCCAATCTCTAGGTATGATGAAGGGAATGTGATGATGTGGGGGGGCTATTTTAATTCCAAAGGCCAAGGGAACTTTATCAGGATGCATATTATCCTGGATCCATGAAATAACTGGCCTTGAAAAATAAAAATCTGCCTGCCTCTATGGGAATTTAACATAGGGGTGTACTGACTTTTTGTTGCCAGCGGTTTAGACATTAATGGCTGTATGTTGAGTTATTTTGAGGGGACAGCACATTTACACTGTTATACAAGCTGTACACTTAATACTTTACATTGTAGCAAAGTGTAATTTCTTCAGTGTTGTCCCATTAAAAGATATAATGAAATATTTACTAATATGTGAGGGGTGTACTCACTTTTGTGAGATACTGTACATAAACTCTCTGTCTCTTCTTCCTCTTTTAAGTTTCTACAGTTCTGTCTTTCAGTACAAATTATTACAAATTATATGATTAATAAATAATAAAATTAGTAAGTATCACAGTCCCGGACCTCAAAACTTACATTTTATAATGTCGTAAAAACACGAAAAAAAAACTGATAGTTACATCACTGTAAATTTAAATCAAATACAGCTGCTAAGCTTACAGTCCACCACTGTAAATGCTACGTGCGTGTGTGCAGGAATGCACCGGTGCGTTATGAATCAGCCAAAGTTAATAAAGTCTTGAATTTTCAAGAGCCTTCAATCCTTTGAAAACCACCACTTTAACTGTTGGGGATGAATGAACGCTTAATGTAACAGTATATGTTCTCATGTGAATGTACTGAAGTGCACTCAGATCACTGAGAACATACAGACGGAGACATGAGATCTCAATTTTCATTGCATGCCTGCTGAACTCCTCCTTTACGTATTCATTCCCAAGTCGTCTGGCATTGCCAGACCTTCTTCCACAGCACTGGAGGACGGTTTTGCTACTCCACACAGCATTCCAGGATGGGAGAAAAACGTGCTCTGGTTTATTGACATGTCTTTAAACCAATCACAATTGTCTTGCTAGGCTTGGGACGTAGCAACGCTGCAAAATAGCCCCGGAAAGGAACATGTTTTGGGTGGAACACAGGTATGTTCAAAAGTTGTTTTAGTCGTGCAACAGAAAACTCAGATTGGACAGATAGTCTAGCTAGCTGTCTGGATTTACCCTGCAGAGATCTGAGGAGCAGTCAACCAGAGTCCCCATGAATCCAACGGAGTGTAGAACGCCAACACAAAGGAAGCGAAAGGTGACGGACATCCGTCCGAAATTAGGGACATCCGGCGGTATTTCTGGCAGGAACCTGCACAATCCCGGAAGTGAAACGTCATGAATATACACTAATTTCCGAGCAGATCTTTAATGTGCAGTCAAATGTGATAATGTCAAATAATAAGGGTTCAATTTAGCTAATGCATGACTCGTGCATTACTTGAATGCAGTGCCCGGCTGCTTACATAGACAATGAATGGAAAGCGTGGAAATAACGCTTGCCAGTGGACCAGTACCATAAGCGTGAGTGACTCGTAATTGCCAGTCACTCAGTGCCCAGGGTTGGGGTTTCCCTTGAGCAAGGCTCTAAACCTCTAACTGCTTCTAGGAAGCAGCTCCAGTTGCGTCTGAGTGTGGGTGTACTGGGCTGCAGCCTGTATGTGTGCATGTGAAGTAGGGCGTTGCTAAAGGAGCATTGGTGCTAAGCAAACCAAATAAATCTTCATTTGATTAGACATGCAAACACACAAAAGCTGCGAACAAAGGGTGAACCAGATATCAAAAGACAGATGTTGCCTGTAAAAACATGACACTTCCATAAAACCACTATGAAGGCCAATTATAAGTGTGTCCTATGTTGTGTGCATTTTTTGTGTCATTTAATATTTGGTCAAATTAAACATGCATTTGATATTAAAATATATATTGCACATATAGTGTACTCTGTACTGTACACTGGTGTCCTGCCAAAGGTGTTTCCCTGCCTTTCACCCAGTTCATACTGGGAGAGGCTCTAGCAGGAAGATGCAGGAAGTGAATGAATGAGAAACCAGTAATCATTAATTGAGTTGATGTTTAAAGACATTCAATCTTCCAATGTCCAAAAATGTAACGTACAACAAATCACAACACATATATCATTAGAAACAACACAAGCAAATGTCATAATTTCATGTTTTTTTGCTACTAAGAAACCACAGCTGTTCTTTAAAAAGCTGATTCCAAAATACTTGTGTTTCTTAACAAAAGAAAACTGCTATGTCTACGGAAGCCCTGGGAGGAAAGTGAGAGAAAAAAAGAATGCTTGTGATCCATTTTCTAAGTCTGTGTTCATGACTGAGAACAGTAAGGAAGAAAAAAAATGTCTCTAACTTACTTTCAGTCCTATTTAGAATATGTAATAATGGTGCATTTTTTCCCCTGTCATAAACACAGGAGAGAAAACTATTTAGATTAGAAAATCGATCAAATAGTTTTTCCCCACCTGCCTTTTAGGACTTCCATACATGTCTTTGTTTGATTAAAAATAAAATAAGGCTTTAAAGCTGGGCTTGGCAGTTTATTTTTGGCGTTGTTGGGCAAAGATTCCATAATAATCTTTCAGCATATTGTAATTCAGGTGGTCTGAGAGAAAATTAGACATCGGCATCTCCTCATTGGTTCTGTTTTCAGGATTTAGAAAATCTAGCCTGTGATGGGAGACCTTGGCCAATCACAGGTCATTTCAGAGAGAGAGCGTTTCTATTGGCTGTTCTGCAAATACAAATGTTCATGTCTACATACATTGCATACAGTTTATTGTCCAGGGAGTGAACGTAGTGGACATCCACTACTTCAGATTCTGGTGTATTTTTGGCAATTTACCTCCCGCAGCTTTAATGTTTTGAACTAAAGGGACATCCTTAAACATTTTTTTTTAATTCAAATATATACTCATCCATAGTGTATGTGTTACTGAAAGCATTAACACTTAAATATATAATTTCTTACTAAGAAACCTCCCAGTCCTTGAATACCACCAACCAAAACCTTGAAAGTATTCGAAAAGTTGTTGGATGCGATGTTTGAAATAAGTGTGATAAATTGTGCTTTATTTTAAAAAGGAGCTTAGACGCATTTTACAAAGGAAACAGAACTGTGCGATAAAAGGGTGACACGTAGATATAGTTATTGGATGAGCAATTTGGGCTTTAATTAGGGTACCTAACTTTCGTTTTTTCTATTAGCCAATTCATGTTATGTAGTTACAGTCCAACGGAGTTGTAATTTATTGTCTTGCCTTCTGCTGACTTTGTTCAAGCTCTACTGTTGTTTTTATTGATCGTGGTTGTAATGAGGTGCACTGAAAACAGAAACGGCCTCAAGACCATCAGTCAAGGCTTTTATTCATTCCAGTGGGACGCGACAAACATCTGTAGCTCTGCATGTCAGAGGAAACAAAAGATGAGCAGAAAGTGAAAAGGACTTTCCTCCTGCTCCACCTCTCAGCCAGACAAGTTGGTTTAATGCAACAAGCAGCTGCATGAGGACGAAAAAAAAAACACGCTTTCTTTAGAGATTACACGGCTTTGTGCTGTTGCAATATCGTTTACTTACTTTACAAATGGATGTGTGAGAGCTAAAGGTATGTATGTTTGTGTGTGTGTGTGTTTCCAGCATGTCAACATTCACATATTGTGTGTTTTTTTTGCTGAATGGCAGAGTGGGATAATGTTGTTTGGCAAAAGCTGGCCTGGATTCTGTCTCTCAGACACTAAAGCTACATTTACACTGCTACGTTTTGGTTTTTAAGCAGAGTTTTGAGCCAAACGCGATTTGTGTTTTTAGCTCCAGTTGAAAAACTAATCTGCGTTTAAACTAACACGCCCAAACCGCATATCTCATGAAGATTCTCGTATACTGGGTATACTGGTAGTTTCAGTCTCTGAAAACGAGACGTCATGACCCAATCAGTTGGCGAAACACTGGCGTCAGTTTCTGTGTTGCCAAAGGTCTCCGTTTGCGGCCGTTGAGACTGCAACGCAACCCTGCAGATTCCAAACCAAAACGGGGTCAGAAGTGTTTTTAAATTTAACGTCAGAGCAGTGTGAATGCAAGGTGTAAACGTAGCAAAAGATCTTCGTTTTTTTAACCAAAACGTAGCATTGTACTGTAAATGTAGCTTGAGTACCGTTACATGCACACCAATATTCCACTATTATTCTGAATATGACAATATTCCGAATTTGATACAGGTCATGTAAACAGCATATTCTGCCAAATTTTGCAATTTCCAATTAGGACATATGGGATATGCCGGTATTATTCGGGTTTTAGAGGAATTCTTCGTACATTTATACTGTGTCTCAATCAGGGTTTTTACCGCAGTTTGGGCCAGTTTACGGCTAGTTTGCAGCTAGTTTACAGCTATTTTATGGCTAGTTTGCGGCTAGTTTGCGGCTAGTTTACGGCTAGTTTACGGCCTTTTGCCTGTTTACGGCTCACGGTCAGCTCTGTGTGTTGCTATGGTTGTTGTACACAAACCAACTAGCCAACCAGGCTGCGGTAGAGATGCATGCCCGAAAGAAAAGAAGGAGAAACCCACCTACTTTTAAACATTACGAAAGACTTGGGTATCAACAGGTTTTTGGATACGCGCAAGCATCGCAACGTAGACCTTTTCAAGTGGTTGAAGGAATAAAAGAGAAGGCTGTGTTCACACGGTCCAACACCGGTGGAAAACCTTGAAAAAACTCCTATTTTGCACGCCTACATGTAAACAGGAATATTTGTGGAATATTCACTTTCATCAGCCATGTAAACAGCTTAGTCGGAATATTGTCTTTTTCCTCATAAATCCACCGGAGTTTAGAATTCCAACACAAGGCAGCTTTATTTGTATAGCACATTTCAGCAACAGGGCAATTCAAAGTGCTTTACATGAAACGTGAAAGAGCAGTTAAAAACGATTAAAAAAAATTAAAAAGAAATAAAAGACGAAAATAAAATTTACAGTGCAGTATAAGAACAAGTTAACAGAGTCCAACTTGGGCTTCCCAGAGGACTTGTGTTTTCTGTTGCAACTCAGGTTCCAAACCTGGCCTCTCAGAGGACTTAACCAGTTCCAAACTGGGCCTTACAAAGGACTTAACAAGTTAACTGAGTCCAACTCAGGCCTTCCACAGGACTTATACATTAACCATTTTTCTGTTGCAACTCAGGTTCCAACACAAAGGAAGCCCAAGGCAATGGACATCCAACCTAAATGAGGGACATCAGGCAGAATTTTCGGCAGCACTGGAGCAATCCCGGAAGTGGAACATCATGTATATAGACTACTGTCATCTGAAGTCTGTTCTTGTTAAACACCAAAAAAATAGAAACCCAGTTAGGTGTACACATTGCAGATAATTTAGGTTTCCCCAGCAGAGACCTAGCTGTGTTAACCAGGTTTTTCAAAACCCTCACCCCACTTACAGAAACCAAGTTTCTTATTTAGGCAACCTTCGAGAAATCAAGTTACCGCTATAATCCGACAATAACCTGGTTACATACAGTTAATTCAAGCTGAGCCATAGGGATTTGAGAGGATTTAAATCTATATGTAACTGATATGTTCCTACTCAAGCTACAATTCTTGGTGTAATTCAGTACTGACCAAAACAGCTTTGTCGTCCTTTTGTTGTATTTTTCAGTTATGGCAGCATGTAAACCAGGCCGATCAGATAGAGCACGTTCGCAGGTTACAAAACGCGAGGCACACCGCACTGCTTGTTTTGTTAAATGACGCCGCGATCGGACAGAGCGATGCCAGTCTCTCTGGAATTCTTGTTAGGAAACCACTGAATCACCTGTGGTCAGCCAACCGTTGTTTTTCTGTGAAGTTAAATGACATCGTGAACTTTTCCACTCTCCTAAGTGGAAGTTTTTTCAACTCGAGATAGACACATAACAGACGGATTGAGTTGCTTTTACCGCCAATGCTGCTGGCTTACCGCTATGCTTGAAGACAGGGCCATAAAAATGGCAGCAAACATCATTATATTAATGCATGCTCATTTAGACCTACAGGTAATGGTGATAGGCTAATTAACACTTAGATAGACTGTGTTGCCTTCATTATAAGGCTCAAATATGTTTTGCGGGTCCAGACAGATCTTTTAAAAAAATGTGGCCAAAAATGGCTCTTTTGGTAGTAAAGGTTGCTGACCCATGCGCTAGTGTATTCCTGGCTGGCTAACTAGTTGGCAGTTACAGTAGCTAGCTAACTACTGTACAGCAGTTCACCAACTCTCCCCAAGCTTTTCAATAAACTCCACCAGTGGATATCATGGCCTTCTCACAGACCCTGAGGCGGACGATGTCTTTTGAGGTCTTGAAATGTTTGTGTGAACGTAAAAAAAGAGAAACAGAGTGTCGTCCAAGAAGCTTTATTTTTTCAATAAATATTCAGTGAGCTCTGAAATCACAAGGATGCTGTGGGAGTCAATGGCAAAATAATAAACTCAGACGGTCTCGTAATGGAATTATCAAGTGGGTGGAACACTCATCCGACTCTTATTAAAGGAACCTCTTCAGATTTTATTAATGGCTTGGATGTTTGGGTTAGATGTACCCAGCTGGGTTTTACAGTGTGTGCTTAACATATTGTGTTATGAACAGCCAAGAGGACAGTCTTTGTGCTCTGCCCAACCTGCTTTGAGTATTTGTGTAGGTGTTTTCCTTATTGTGCTTTGGAGATATGGTCGATGTTCCACGTCAGTCAGCATCTGCAGCCAATTAAAGCACGTAAAACAGTCCATTTCTATTGGATAGATATCCGTCCGTTGGGGTGTTGTGG